>NW_016161419.1:35671-51618 GCF_001687245.7 Rhagoletis zephyria
GGTGGTTTCGCAACCAAATACACGTTTATATAGCGAGCCGCTTGCTCCAAGCAGACACCCGCTTGCAGCCGCACCTACTGGTGAACAGACGCTGCAGACTTCAGTGAGCCCTTAAACCGAATAAGTCAGGGCCCCACCGAAGCTCCCTCTCTTTCTGCCGTGACCCAAGGCTCCACTCGGATTGGTTACCGCATCTCGCACATGGGTTGCTCACGTTGCCCAGAGTGCGCGAACGAGGACGCAAGAGTCGGGATTGAGTATAGCCATGCAACTGTAACTGCATACCCAGCGCAACAACTATACCCCATTGCACTCCAAGCGCACTACTACCGTGTATAAATTGGTCGACCTTCTAATAAATCAAGCAATCCACCACCAGATTACCGTCTGGGTGCCACCAGATAATCGTCGGGATGCCATGCCAGCTGTCGTCCCATACCTCTTCACCCGGTTCGCCTGAAAATGTATAGCAAATTCTTAACTTGTCGTCGCCGAGCGATGCAATTAACTAACCATTAGGGCTGAATTTTGCTGCGCGCACCAATTTGTGTGTCCAGTGAAAGATGAATATTTGGATCAGTATTTTGATGGCTGTTCGCCATTTTTCTAATCTGCAAACGAATAAGCTGACGAAGATGCAAACAAATTCAAGCACATTGTTACATTCTACCGTACTTTTTAAAAGCTTTAATATCTTAAAACATATGTGAAAAACTTTTATAATATGAATATTTCTAATATCGAAATCAAAACGAAATTTTATAAATAGCATTTTTAAAGAACAATCATCTAATATTTTTCAAGTTTTTGGGCATATATTTTACCATTTGAACCACAAATACTACTAAGTTGTATGATCTATTTGATGCAACTCAGGTCAAAAGAGCACTGTTTTGACAAAAATAAGCAACTCTAAAAAACAGATGATCGCAGCTGTGGCTCAGGATGACGTCTATTGCTAAGATATCTCACTTCTATTTGTACACAATGTTATAAAAAGACCTTATAAGGTGGTGGTTAATCGATTCGCATATATTGGGCATTAGACCGAAAAATTCGGGATTAGGAGTCCTTTCCATGCAAGCGTCTTTGGATTCATCAGTCGGTCCCCTAATATACATATGGATGCAAGACATGGATTTCTATATCGCCTGGTGAGCAGTACACAAGAGATTATTTCAAAACAAATAAATAAAAAATATATATATATATTGGATTGACTGTTAAAATATTATTTTCATTTGTAATAGTTTATTCCGCATAAATCCGCGGTTATCACCCCCTTTCAATTTTCAATACACTCACAGTTTTTCACTAACACACTCTTCTTTATTACTTGAACGGGCAACTTGCTTTAAATTTTTTTCTTTCAATTGAGTTTCAATTTTGCTTTCACTTTTGTGAAAATAAAAAAATAATAAGCTACCGCAAGCTAAAATGTTAATCTACAATGGAACTAAAAAGGGAAAATGGTCTTCAGAAGCTAGTTAGTTACATTGTTTTCTTGAAGACGACATTTTGTCAATGAAATTGCTTCTCAAATTGAACGCCGCCTACGTAATGGCTTTCAATTTTGATGCTTTTTGACAAGCGATGTGTGTGAGGAAATTGACCGGCAAAACTGATTCTGTGTCCTCAGAGTTATTTGCAACAACGCGCATAAAAGTAGTAAAAATAATAAATTGATTCAACCCTATTAAAGAAATTTACTCGAAAACCATAAACTGCACTGCATACCCTAAATAAAGCAGAACGTGATTACCAAAAATTGCACCACTACCCTATGAGACCGAGTCTATAAATTGGCCCGTAGTCATAGTCAAAATAAAGTCGACTTTAAAGTTAGTTGCAGCTTTTTGACATAATTTTCAATGGGATATCTGTCAAAAAAGCTGCAACTAACTTTAAAGTCGACTTTATTTTGACTATGACTTCGGGCCATTGTCAATAAAGGCACACATCTCAAAACAAAATGTACTACGCGAAAGTGTATAACATTGTGTCGGGGCACCGAAATTGCGCATATGGAAACTGTGCATTTAGACATTATTTCGGTTTCAACCGAAACTGTGCATGTATGCATTACTTCGGGTTTTTCATATGCATTATTTCGGTTTTCAACCGAAACTGTGCATGTATGCATTACTTCGGGTTTTTCATATGCATTATTTCGGTTTTCAACCGAAACTGTGCATGTATGCATTACTTCGGGTTTTTCATATGCATTATTTCGGTTTTCAACCGAAACTGTGCATGTATGCATTACTTCGGGTTTTTCATATGCATTATTTCGGTTTTCAACCGAAACTGTGCATGTATGCATTACTTCGGGTTTTTCATATGCATTATTTCGGTTTTCAACCGAAACTGTGCATGTATGCATTACTTCGGGTTTTTCATATGCATTATTTCGGTTTTCAACCGAAACTGTGCATGTATGCATTACTTCGGGTTTTTCATATGCATTATTTCGGTTTTCAACCGAAACTGTGCATGTATGCATTACTTCGGGTTTTTCATATGCATTATTTCGGTTTTCAACCGAAACTGTGCATGTATGCATTACTTCGGGTTTTTCATATGCATTATTTCGGTTTTCAACCGAAACTGTGCATGTATGCATTACTTCGGGTTTTTCATATGCATTATTTCGGTTTTCAACCGAAACTGTGCATGTATGCATTACTTCGGGTTTTTCATATGCATTATTTCGGTTTTCAACCGAAACTGTGCATGTATGCATTACTTCGGGTTTTTCATATGCATTATTTCGGTTTTCAACCGAAACTGTGCATGTATGCATTACTTCGGGTTTTTCATATGCATTATTTCGGTTTTCAACCGAAACTGTGCATGTATGCATTACTTCGGGTTTTTCATATGCATTATTTCGGTTTTCAACCGAAACTGTGCATGTATGCATTACTTCGGGTTTTTCATATGCATTATTTCGGTTTTCAACCGAAACTGTGCATGTATGCATTACTTCGGGTTTTTCATATGCATTATTTCGGTTTTCAACCGAAACTGTGCATGTATGCATTACTTCGGGTTTTTCATATGCATTATTTCGGTTTTCAACCGAAACTGTGCATGTATGCATTACTTCGGGTTTTTCATATGCATTATTTCGGTTTTCAACCGAAACTGTGCATGTATGCATTACTTCGGGTTTTTCATATGCATTATTTCGGTTTTCAACCGAAACTGTGCATGTATGCATTACTTCGGGTTTTTCATATGCATTATTTCGGTTTTCAACCGAAACTGTGCATGTATGCATTACTTCGGGTTTTTCATATGCATTATTTCGGTTTTCAACCGAAACTGTGCATGTATGCATTACTTCGGGTTTTTCATATGCATTATTTCGGTTTTCAACCGAAACTGTGCATGTATGCATTACTTCGGGTTTTTCATATGCATTATTTCGGTTTTCAACCGAAACTGTGCATGTATGCATTACTTCGGGTTTTTCATATGCATTATTTCGGTTTTCAACCGAAACTGTGCATGTATGCATTACTTCGGGTTTTTCATATGCATTATTTCGGTTTTCAACCGAAACTGTGCATGTATGCATTACTTCGGGTTTTTCATATGCATTATTTCGGTTTTCAACCGAAACTGTGCATATATGCATTATTTCGGTTTTTTTCATATGCATTATTTCGGTTTTCACTGAGCGGATACTTTCCATTATTTTATTAATATTAAAACATACTTTGAATAAATATTAATTTACAATATTTGCCCCTTGACAGGGCCAGCCTACAACCATTGGTGTTTTATTCATAATTGGAATAAATTCGACTATCCTGTGCCAATTTTCTGAAGTGAGACAAAGAATACAAGTGTTGTGAAATCGAAATGGAAAAGTTCAGTGAAATGACGGTAGTGGAATTGCGTCAAAGATCGCGCGATGTAGGATTGTCTACCGCTGGTAATAAAGCAAAGCTGATCGAAGAGCTCTGTGAGCACCAGTTTAATGAAGGGTTCGAATGTGCGTTAAATGAAAGTATTGAACGTCGGTTACGGGTAATGGAAAGTCCATTGAGCAATTCGTTTCGTACACGGAAAGGCGAGTGTATGCCACCTCTTAGTGCTTCTTCGCCAACGCAAAATACATTAGCAGAAAATGTAACTCGACATGCAATAGAGGCAGCAACGACGGCAAGTTGTATTCCTCATGTTGCAATTTCATCATAAACGACGCAAAGCGACATGTTAACACAGGCGACGGTATGCGCCGCATCCAGAATATTCGATGCTGTACATATGTCAACCAATGGCGAAATTCGGGAGACACGACGCAATTATTCAAATTATTCAGCGATGCCGACGGTTAGAGAAGGGGAAGATTTGGCGACGGTATGTCATCCTTCTCACTCTAACGCATCACTGACGTTACCCAGCATAGGGGAAATGCGAACAACGGGAGGAGTGCAAACAACGCGCGTTTTGCCTTCTTCATTTGCAGCTGCGCCACAGCCGATAATGTACGACGGAGAATTGGGAGCGAGAGCTGGATATGAATATAGCTACACAACGCATGCGCAGACAGCGATGCAAGTCTCAAAAGAGACGATGAATAAAGCGATGTTTTTCAATCAGCGAGGTATCTGCCATTTCCATATGAAAATCCAGTAGGAATTTCTATGCCACGATATAACGCGAATAGGAATGCGCAACACATTCCGCATGCTACGCGACGAGTACATTTTGCAAATATTTCGTCAACGAATATGCAGCAAGCAGAAGCAGAAAACTATATTCCTACAAGTGTTCATTTGACTGCATGTCAACAGAATACAAACGCACCGACAAGTGTATGTTGTAATAGGGGTGGGTATGTAACCGAACAACGAAGTATGCATGCTGAGTTCGGTAGCGTACAAAATGTGGTTGGTAGTACCAACGTTTGATCCGAGCGTGAAAGAATTGACATCTGTTCAATTCATAGGCAGAATCGAGCAACTACGCCAAGCATATGGTTGGGGAGACAAACTATTGTTGTTTGCTGTAAGCACAAAACTGCAAGGTTGCGCGAACCTCTGGTTGGACTCTGCGCCAGAAGTGTATACAAGTTGGACAAAGTTTGTGACTGATTTCTTATTTGAATTTCCATCAACAATAAACACGGCCGAGATTCACATGAAATTAATGAGTATGCGCCGCAATATGAGTGAAACGCCAGAAACTTTTTACTATCGTGCTCTAGCTGTGGGCAGACAGGGTGGGTTAGCTGATCAATCAATCATTAAATATGTGCTAAATGGAATTAACGATTTGGACATGAAACGTTCCCTGTCGGTAAAGACATATGCATGTGCTAATGAATTGTTGAGAGCAATCCAAAATTATTGTATGTTTAACTCGTACAAAAACAATGTGTCGGTAAAACACGATGTACCAAACGGAAAAGCTGTGCTGCAGCCGCTGAAAAATAAAGACATAAAAGACAATTCGAATATTGTGTGTTACAATTGCCGCAAAACGGGTCATATCTCGCGAAATTGTGCTGAGCCACAAAAACGAGCGAAGTGCGAAAAATGCAATAAATATGGACATGATGCGCAAAACTGCAAAGTTTTGGCAAGTTCGCAAAAATCAAAGTGCAACACGATTGAAGAAAATAAGGAAAATTTATACATGAAAAACGTTGAAGTGAATAGCATTTTGGTAGAAGCGTTAATAGACTCAGGTAGTGCTCGTTCGCTGGTTAAAAGAAAGTTTGCCACTCTATTGGACGAAAACTTGAAGGACGTTTGTACGTTTAAAAGGTTTCGCTGGTAATGAATGCGAATGCTTCGAACAGATCAAAACAAATATCGCGATCGACAATGTGTGTGTTGACGTGAATTTGCTTATTGTAGACGATGATAAACTTGAATATAATGTATTAATAGGCAGAGACGTACTCTGTTCAAACGGGAATTTATTTATAAGTGACGGTGAAGATTGTTGGATGCAATCTAAGGTAAACACAATTGAGAGCGTATTTGATGAAAATCATAACGAAAAGTTAAGTAATGTGCTAAAAACGTATGATGGTCGATTTAATACTCTCGGTAAAACTAAAATCACCAAAATTAATATTAAGCTCGATAACTACAATCCGATAAAAATGAAACCCTACAGATGGCCCTTCGCGAAAAGACCAATCTTGGATTAAATAATTAAAGATTTATTGGCAAAGGATGTAATACGTGTGTCAGATTCCGCGTATGCTGCACCCGTTGTCCTAGTGGAAAAGAAAAACAAAGAGCATAGACTGTGTGTAGATTATATGTAGATTATAGGCAACTAAATCGCATTACGGTGAAGCAGCCATTTCCAATGCCAATAATGGAATAATTGTTTGCATTACTTGCTGGCAACAGGTACTATACTACTTTACCTTTTTACCCTTTTTACTATATGGGCTATCACCAAATTGAGTTGGAAAACGATGCTAAACAATATACTGCATTTGTTACAAATAATGGAATATAATCGTATGCCATTCGGGCTGGTTAACGCGCCGTCGGTATTTCAAAATATGATGAACACAATTGTGGACAAAATGAAACCTTATCGGGTTATTGCATACTTGGATGATGTGATTATTCCAAGCCGTACGGTTGACGACGGGTTAATAATATTAGAAACATTTCTGAAATTATTAGAAGAATGTGACTTAACATTGCATTATAGCAAATGTAGAGTTCTGGTGAATGAGCTTAACTTTCTTAGACATCGAATTACTGGTGACGGTATTATACCAGGTGAAACAAAGGTTAATGCAATTAGACAGTTTAAGAAACCGGTGTCTGTAACTGAAGTCAGACGTTTTCTGGGATTGACGGGATTTTTTCGAAAATTCGTAAAGAACTATGGCGCGTATTCATAGTCCAGCAACTAAGTCGAAACTAACAAAGTTTCAACTTAAATTTAAGTACCAACTTAAAATTTACCTCTATTCATAGTCGCATTTCAGACTTCTACTAAGTAGTTTCGACTTAGTTTACGATATAGCAAAACGAGTGTGNAACAACCGCAGTGATGTGAAGTCGATGTTTATCGAAAGCATGCTGTGAAACATACAAATAGTAGATATCTAAATGTTATGCACAAATTTACTTTAAAAGAACTATCGTGAAACTGACTTATTATTTGAGAATTTATATAAATTATTCCAATTATAAAATTGTGAAGTACCTTCATTCGAATTGTAATACGCATTTAATTTCATCTTCCGATTAAAAAGGATCGATCTTTGTAAATTTTAATGGGAGATTATTCAATATTATCAAAATCACCCTCTACCAACTTAATTTTTACATATTTCGTCTGTTTTCCCTTAATTTGATAAAATAGTTCTTCCTAGTTACGACTTAGTCGCAGCTGCAGCCGAAACTAAATTTTAAGTTGGTACTTAGCCAGAAAAGTCGAAACTAGGGCGACTATGAATAGCTTTAGTTGTGACTTAGAATAGTTTCGACTTAGTTGATATTAAATATGACTATGAATATGCGCCTATGTTATTATCGCGCGACCGTTAACAAACCTCACACGAAAAGAAGCAGCGACAAAATTTGATTGGGGGAAGAACAAGATAAAGCTTTTCATACCTTGATAACTGCACTGAGTAATGAACCAGTGCTCACTCTGTACGACTTTAATAGTAGCTACACACGACGAGCATATCCGCGCACATGTGCACCAACATGCTGGCTGTCGTTTGCTACAAACGGCGAGCGGCTCATAAGTGATTTTGTACTCAAAGCGTAAACATGGAAAGGAAAGACGCGGATGATGCAATTGAAATACTTATGACTTAGGGTTTTTTATGTATGTGTTACTTAAATTTATTTATATTTTACTTATATGTATGTACATACATATACATATAGTAATTTAGCCTCATTTATCAAAAATTCAATAAACGCACATGGCTTGGATGCATATATCAGCGATATGCACACTGCAAGCATCAACACAAAATGAGGTTGTTGTTTTTGTTTCCAATGCGATGCTCGCAAACCACGCTACAAACGACGAGCATGCTCGCTGAAAATCAAAATTTTTTGATTTGTGGCGAGCATGCGCGCAAACCGCCCTACAAACGACGAGCATGTGCGCATGTGCGCGGATATGCTCGTCGTGTGTAGCTACTGTAATGCAAAGCACGAAGTGCATACTGATGCTAGCGGTGTTGGTCTAGCTGCAGTGTTACTCCAATCAACTGACGAGGGAAAAACTTGGAAAGCGGTTATTTATTTTAGTCGACGGTGTACAGATACAGAGTCTCACTATCATGTTTAAGCCAACTAAAGCGTAGGACGCCACCCAAGAAAAACAAAACCACGCAGGAGGAGGTGACCACCAACCCTGCAACCAAACAGAGTAAGGTGGCGCCAAACGAAAATTCCGGCAAGATTAAGGAGAAGGAGGTGGAGAAAGAAGGAAAATGGGTAGAGGTCCAACGCAGGTCACATAGCAAAAAGAAGATGGCATACAAACCACCACCACGGCCAGATGCCATCATTATAGCTCGGACGGGAGATATGACCTACAGCGACATACTAAGGACCGTAAAAAAGGAAGAGGCGCTGCAGAAACTCGGCGAGAGCGTATCACGCATCAGAAAGACGGTCAAGGGTGAAATACTGCTGCAGCTTAAGGAGACGCAAATGAAGGACACGGGCGAACTCAAGAGCGAAATAGGTAGGCTTCTAGGGGACCAGGCACAGATCAGAGCCCTAACCCACGAGACGATGGTAGAAATCCGTGACCTGGACGAGATTACCACCAAGGAGAATATTGCCGAGGCCATCCGCAACCAGATAAAGGAGCTAAACCACCTTAACGAGAATGCGATAAAAAGCATCAGGGCGGCTTATGCGGGCACACAAACCGCGGTGGTAAATCTCCCAGCGCAGGAGGCAAGATTACTTCTTGACGCGCAGAAAATAAAGATAGGATGGGTTGTGTGCAGAGTAAGGGAGAAACCGAACCCCAAAAAATGCTTCAGGTGCCTGGAATATGGCCATATAGCGAGAGACTGCAAAAACGCGGAAGACAGAAGTCAATGCTGCCTAAAATGTGGAGAAAATGGACACTTTGCGAAAGCCTGCGACAAAAAGCCACACTGCAGAGCATGCAAAAACCAGGGAAGAAAGAACACCGAGCACCAGATAGGTAGTTGGAGGTGTCCGCTATACCAGGAGGCGTGCAAGAAATCAAGAAAATGAGAGTCATGCAGTTGAATCTCAACCACTGCGAAGCAGCGCAAGAGCTGCTCAGGCAAACGGTGTACGAGGAGAAGGTGGACATAGCAATAATCAGCGAGCAGTATAAAAATATAGACAGTGGAGCATGGATATCGGACCTCACAGGCAAAGCTGCAATATGGACATGCGGAGGAAAAGCTTTCCAAGAAAAGCCGCTGCTTGGTAAAAGCTACTACACACGAGCGAAGGTAGACGGTTTTAACTTTTATAGCTGCTACATACCACCAAGTATCCCACAAAATGAATACGAGAACATCCTAGACAGTTTGGTTCAAGAAGTCCGGACCACCACAATGAACGTTATAGCAGGGGACTTCAATGCATGGGCAGTGGAATGGGGTAGCGTCCACACAAACAGGCGGGGAGATGCACTACTAAAGGCGTTTTCGGTACTTGATGCGGTGCTTCTGAATTCGGGGAACAAAAATACCTTTGAGAAGAATGGTCGAGGCTCGGTGATTGACTTTACTTTCGCTAGTAGTTCCTTGGTGCGCTCAACGAGCTGGAAGGTGTCGGACCTCTATACGAACAGTGACCATCTGGCAATCATGATGGAGCTAGGGAATTGTGCACAGAGCCGACAAAGGGCGATCACCAGGAAGGTGCAAACGAGGGGCTGGAAGGTAGAGACTCTGGATGAAGAGCTCTTCAGACTCGTGCTGGATGAGGAAATGGCCACTGAGGATAACACTGAGCTCCAGGCTGAAACACTGGTGAGGCACATCAGTAAAGCCTGCGACGGTGCTATGTGCAGGAGAAAACACGGCTCTCTCAGGCAGCCGGCGTACTGGTGGAACGAAAAAATCCAGGCCATAAGGGGTGAGTGTCATAAGGCGAGGCGGTTGTGTCAAAGGAACCGTGGCTCGATGGAACATGCCGTGCTGCGCGAAGCCTTCAAAAAGAAGCGAAGTGACCTTAAAAAAGCCATCAAAAGCAGCAAAACCAGCTGCTTTAAGGAGCTCTGCGAAAAGGTGGACGAAAACCCATGGGGTGATGCCTACAAGGTGGTCATGAAGAAAATAAAAGGTGGTAAAGGCCAGGCACCAACCTGTCCCACCCTCCTAAAAGACGTCGTGCAAACTCTCTTCCCTGTGCAAACGCCAGGAGGTCGGCGACCGCAAGCAGAGAAACCGGAGGGAATGGAAGCACCAACGGTTACAGACGAGGAGGTGGTCCAAGCAGCAGAAAGATTTGGTAATGACAAAGCGCCAGGCCTAGACGGAATACCAAACAAGGCTCTGAAGGTTGCCATCAAGCACAACACGGGTCCGTTTACCGAACTCTTTACGCGGTGTCTGCGAGAAGGCGTCTTCCCAAAAATCTGGAAGAAACAGCGGCTGGTCCTACTGCAGAAACCAAACAAGCCGGCAGGAGAACCAAGCGCATACCGACCTCTCTGTATGCTGGATACGCTTGGTAAGATACTGGAGCGATTAATTTGTGTACGGTTGGAGCAGCACCTAGAGGAGGAACTGCCGGGTCTCGCCGATAACCAGTATGGTTTTCGAAGACAGAGGTCTACCATTGATGCAATTAAAAAGCTCACCGATGTCGCAGGCAAGGCAATAGAAGGAACAAGATGGCTATATGGCACGAAGGAATACTGCGCGGTGGTGACATTCGACGTAAAAAACGCCTTCAATTCGGCATCCTGGCCTCACATACTAAGTGCTCTGGAAAGAAAGAACACGCCGCCCTACTTGCTAAGGATGGTATCCAACTACCTATCTGACAGGCTTCTGCTGTATGATACCGACGAAGGCCCCAGGAAGTACTTGGTGACGGGTGGAGTACCACAGGGCTCCGTACTTGGGCCACTACTTTGGATTGTCCTCTATGATGGAATTCTGGGACTGCCGCTGCCAAGGGAGGTACAAATTATCGGATACGCCGATGATATAGCAATAACAGTAGTGGCCAAAGACCTCTACCAAGTTGAGAACATCTGCAACAGCACGGCGCAGCAAATAAAGAACTGGCTCGCTGCAACGAATCTCCAACTCGCAGGGCAAAAAACCGAAGCGGTGGTGATCACAAGCCGAAAAAAGATGGAGAGCGCTACGCTCAACATCGATGGACATAGCATCAAAACACAGCAGTCGCTGAAATACCTGGGTGTCATGATAGACTCGAGATTAAGCTACAAGGTGCACATTGATAAAGCCTGTGAAAAAGCGGCAAGAGTGACCACGGCTCTAACAAGACTAATGGCTAACATCGGCGGACCGAGCCAAAACAGACGAGCGCTTCTAGCAAAAGTGAGCCAGTCCACACTAATGTATGCAGCACCCATCTGGGGACCCGCGTTGCAGCGCAAGACTTACGCGAAGGCGGCAAAGTCGGTGTACCGACTAAATAGCATCAGGGTGACTAGCGCCTTCCGTACTGTGTCACACGAGGCGGTCGGAGTCTTAGCGGGCATCAGTGCCCAGAAATAATGGCCATGGAGCTAAAAAGAGTCTTCGATAAGTCCCGAAACTTAGGCAGGTGCCTGACAATCGAAGAGCGAAAACAAGAGAGGGATGCAAGTCTAAATGAATGGCAAAGACACTGGGATGTGACGACAAAAGGGAGGTGGACGCACAGGCTGATCAATAACATAAAAGCGTGGGTGGAGAGGAAACACGGAGAGACCGACTTCTACGTGACACAGTTTCTGACGGGGCACGGCTGCTTTCGAGAATACCTGTTCAAATATGGGCATGATGACGGGACAGAGTGCTCATTCTGCGGTAGCGGCGACGAAAACGTACTACACGTATTTTTCCACTGCCGAAAATACGAGGCAGATCGCACAGACATAGAGCAGCTGATAAAGGAGAGCATGACGCCTGACAATATCGTGGGGCACATGATAAACTCAAAAGCGGTGTGGAGCAGAATTAAGGCGTGGTCCGCAATAGTCCTCCAGGAGCTAAGAGCGAAAGAACGACAGCGCAGTAGCGAAAAGAGAAGACTGAACGAGAGATAAGCCAGAAAGGCGTGTGTGAAGAGCCAATTGGCAAAGCTACGCCTTGCGACGTAATACCTAACGGCGGTCCCGCAAGGCGAAACACAAGGCTTCAGACGTCGGAGTTAAGGGTTTAGTACGTAGGCGCGCTGTCTCGCAAGTCCTGAATTATGTGATAACATAGTCTGGGCGTGGTCCCGAATGAGGTGCACCCTTAGCGGACAGGATGACGAATCGTGCATAACATCTTTGGAAGATTCCCCCCCCGTTGAAAAAAAAAAAAAAAAAAACTATCATGTCTATGAGTTAGAAGTATTGGCAGTAGTCGAAGCGCTCGGAAGATTTAGGGTATACCTTCTGGGCAAGCATTTCAATGTGATAACTGATTGCTCAGATATCAGCAGTGTAAGAACGAAAACTCAACTTATTCCTCGAATCGCACGAATTTGATTTTGACTGTGTACATCGACCAGGTGTACACATGTCCTAGCCTACAGAGGTGTTGCTGGTTACTTCGAGCTCCGATGATTGGTTGCTGACTATGCAGCTACAAGATAGTAAGGTTGCAAACAGAGTGGAAGCGAAGCTGAAGACGAAGCCGAAGACGAAAAATAGTGCAGTAGTAAACATATGAAAGTGATCACAGTGCAAGCAAAGACGAAGACGAAGATGAAGACGTTGCGCAAGCGGTCAGTTTGAAACAGTGCGGTACTGGTTTCAAAGACGAATCGCTTGCTGTGATGAATTGTTTACAATTTATTTAACTGTTTGCAATTGTGAAAAACGCATTTTTCAAGAAATTGGCTGAATTTTTGGCAAAATGTAATCAAAAGTATTAATTGGCATTCTTGTATATTCGAAAAATGTCTGTCCGTCTTGCCGTAACACATAATACAAGTGGCCAAAAGTCCAAAAGTTGTCCTATACAAATTATTTCACGAATTTCTGTTTTTTCTTTATTTTCTTTTGATTTTATCTAAAAAAAAAGGTTTTATTTAGAAACAAATCTTCATATCATTAATCTTCCACTATGTACACTCGCCAGCTTGCCCGCAACGCAAGCAATTCGTCTTCGTCTTCATCTTCGTCTTCGGCTTCGTTTCCACGGCTTCGCGAAAGTACGTGAGGGAATACATCGCGGCGTGCATCGATTGTTGTTATAACAAAAGCAAGGGGGCAAGCCAGAAGGCGAGTTACATATAAGCGAGGTGGAGCCTGTTCCATTTCGTACGCTTCATGTCGATTATCTGGGTCCATTTACGCGAAGCAGAAGAGGTAATATATATGCTTTAGTTATAAGCGATGCGTTTACGAAATACCTCGTGGTAAAACCTGTGCGTAACACCAAGACTCAGCCGGTGTTGCAGGTACTCAAGGAGCTGACATGTTATTTTGGACTACCAAGCCGTATAATAAGCGATCGTACGGCCTTCACGTCAAAACAATTCACCGAATTCTGTCAGCAAAACGATGTTCAACATAATAGAACCGCAGTGAGAACTCCACGTGCAAACGGACAAGTGGAGAGAGCCAACAAAGTCATTTTAGATTTTCTCCGTACTTCTGGTGTCCAGGCAAAACAGTGGGATGACCAACTACGGGAATCACAATGGAGCGTAAACTCCCAACGTAATGCTACTACTGGGATTAGTCCAAATGAACTAATTTACGATTTTAAGTTGCGTGACGTTATACGCAACCGACTCTTGGCAGCAGCAACTGATGACACTAACGAAGATAGTATCGCAGATAAACGCAAGAAAGCTTTACAGTGTATGCAAAAACAGCGAGAGAAGTGGAAGCAACGATTCAACGCAAAGCATCGAAAGCCTATGGTGTATCAGGTGGACGATTTAGTAGTCATCGAGAACGACTTGCAAGCAACGGGCGAATCGCGAAAACTCGATGTACGTTACCGAGGTCCATACGTGGTAACCAAAGTTTTGGGTAACGATAGATACCTGATAGGAGATATCGAAGGTATGCAACACAAGCAAAAACGATTCTGTTCGGTCTATACATCAGATAAAATGAAACCATGGTGCAAGATACCGCCCGAACTAGATGAACATAACTCCGACGAAGATGAAGGCAGTGACATCGAGACGATGCCAATGTCAGAATTGGCCGAACTGTTACGTACAACTTCATTCAACCCTGCCACAAGCGAATAGTAGACAAGAGAAGATGAAACAAGCAGCAGTTAGCTACCGAAGCTGAACATAGACAGACGTGTGTGACCATTTCACTGAGCGGATACTTTTCCATTATTTTATTAATATTAACACATACTTTGAATAAATATTAATTAACAATACTTGCCCCTTGACAGGACCAGCCTACAACCATGGGTGTTTTATTTATAATTGGAATAAATTCGACTGTCCTGTGACAATTGCTAAAATAAAATGTACACCGGTTTTACATAATAAAAATTAGCCATGAATCCCACAACATTGAGTGAAGGGACGTAAGTGAGTCCGAGTGAATTTAGTTATTTAGTGCCTGTGTATATGATGTGTTTGTGTGTCAAAAAAAACCCAAAATGAGCTAATAAAATTTTAGCTCCCTGTTATATACAAACGCAGTTTACGTATTCCAAGTTTAAAACAGGCAATGAAAATTAGTCCCAAGTCTGCTCCAGGTGTCCACGCGTCGGTTCGGGAAAAGTAGGGGTGGCTGTAGCTTTGCTCAGTTGTTAGTGTAACATCATTTCCGGGAAAATTTTAGTAGACGGACGGCAAATTCTAGAAAAAGGGGGATGAGGGGGGAGGGGGGAGAATAGGACCCCCTGATTTCAAAAAAACCCCCCTTTTTTCTAGCAACCCTATAGTTATTATATAAGTTATTGTTTAAGTTTTCATGTAAACGATGAATAAGATAGCAACCCTACAATAAAAGGACTTTTTTTCTGACCTCTTCACTAACACACTAAAATATACACCAATATACAGAAAACATTTGTAAAAATAACCTTAGGAAATACAATAAGTATAAAAGAGACCTTCTAGCACTGCTGGTAAAATCCCCATGTGAGAAAGGGACGCATAGTCATATCTACACAAAAGAACTGGTCAGGTTTTTCATATTACCCCACGAATTTGTGATGAGGAAATTGCAGCCTTATTGCATCAGCACTCCCTACAAGAAAAGGACTTTTTTTCTGACCTCTTCACACTAAAATATACTCCAATATACAGAAAAACATTTGTAAAAATAACCTTAGGAAATACAATAAGTAGAAAAGAGACCTTCTAGCACTGCTGGTAAAAACCCCATGTGAGAAAGAGACGCATAGTCACATCTACACAAAAGAACTGGTCAGGTTTTTCATATTACCCCGAATTTCTGATGAGGAAATTGCAGCATTATTGCAACAGCACTGACTGTCATTTGACTGGTCATTTGCAAGTATGATTTCTTGTAGGGTAGCAAACGCCAAAATACTATGCGTTGCTTCTAACACAAAATGTGTGCATATTCTTTCCAGCTACGAGCGACTAAATACAAAAGTGATCGTGTTTTTGAATAGCAACGACCAAAAATTCGTATGTTTCTCTTTCCACAATAATTCAAGGAAATATATATATACTAGCTTATACCCGCGGGTTTCACCCCGCGCTTTTACCTAAATACCTTAACTCGCTTAAAAAATAACGAGCTATAACGAAATGGGCACAGAAATAAAATCTAACATCATTAAATTATTTTTCATATTTGTA
>NW_016161420.1:0-42086 GCF_001687245.7 Rhagoletis zephyria
ACTAAAGCGATTATGAATTATGATGGACTTATAACTTTGGCCACCACCGAATGGCTTTTAATACAGATTTTTTTTATTGCTGTACATAGTTTGCCATAAGTTTTTATTGTTGTTTGTTGTTGTTTAGTTTTGCTGTTGTATGCTGATGTTCCTAGTTTAGGCGGATTAACGTTGCTTATGTGGCCCGGCATTGCACAAATAAATTTAAGCGGATGTATGCAAGTATTTTGTGTGGGAAAAAATTACAATCTCGCCGCACGCAATCAAGGTATTTTTTACATACTGATCACTTAATATAATTGCATTTTTAAGTTGTTGCCATTAGAAATAACAAAAGAAATGTAGTTTGAATAACTCGTATTTTCGGAATTGAAAAAGTCTTCAAATCACGGTGATACCTTGAAAATTGAATTCATATTTTGGTGAATAAAAATTATTTGTTGGGGAAGTGGGATTCTGGAATAAATCCTTTCGTTCGAAACATTAGCTTGAAACAAGAAACAGATAAATGGATCTGTTCGTGGTATAAAGAAAAAGGATGAGAGCAAGTACGTTTTCATGTCGATGACAGGTTAATAAACCAAATTCGCAACTGGGTTAGGTTAGATTGAAAGGGTGGGGAAATGGATTCTCCCATGTGACAAAATATACTCGTTGGTATATTTTACGGGGTTACCAATCCCATTCAATGTTTATTAGCTCACTGAGGGACAAACCACTTTATGATTCTGTGAAATTTGCAAAGCTCTAATTTCAACTTTTGAGATAACTGCAAGGCCCCAAAACAATTGTTTCTTATTGAGGGATAGATATATAGATCAACTGACGAGGTCTTTGATCTAGCTTGAGGAATGTTCTTTTACTTTAAGTGGACAAAGGGAGCAAAGGTGTTGGACATTAATTTTTTCATGTTCTTGGAACTAAGACAATTACCTTTATAAGGAGAAACATTTTCTGTTTAAACTTAAGAGAAATTATGTACATTTCCCTGTTATAGCAAAGCTAGGTAATTCTGGAGGTTAGGCATGGGTAACACTGCGCTGCGCGGCGCAATTGCGTTAACACCATGGCCGGAGTTGCCGTGCCAACACCAGTAAATGGAAAGCGCCAGCGCCATTAACACCAAGCAATATAAGATGCACACACACAATTCGCCTTAACTCTTTGAAAATTTACACGTACTTTGTTTTTGCATTTGAGTGTTGAGAACGCAAATTTAAAGCTTTTACTCAAGAATGATAGAATATCGTGGCATTTATTACATTCCTAGCAATTAAATTCAGTGGGCGGTACAAGCGTTGCTCAGCGCTTATAAAAATAATAGACATGACACCACTGTATGGTGTACTGCACTGTATGACGATGGGTACTGTGGTGACACTCAGATGGCGCCGTGTTCAATTCAATACACTGCGCTATTGCGCTGGGTTAGTGCGCTGACACCACAGGTGGCGCTGGCGTTATTGAGCCAGCGCCAAAAAAATTGCGCAATTACCCATGGTTACTGGAGGTTTCACAGTACGAAAAGTTGTTACAGCGTCATTGGATACTAGAGTGGTCTGATGCTTTATGAAATGTTTAAACGTGGCCTTTGGCTGCAGTGTCCCCACCTTAACAATTACGCGCCAATATCCCAGTGTCTGGGTATCTAAATATATGAGCTGAAATCTGTAATGCTGAACCAACTGGTGAAAATATTTACGACACTTGTGTCTTAAGCTTTCAGCGATTTCTGACTACCATTGAAGATCACTAGACAGGAATAAAGGCGCGCTAGTGCTTTGACGGCGAAAACAGACGAATAAAAAAATTTCTGCCAAAAACGACGCCTAAGAAAACCTTCCGCGAAGAACGGCGCGTAAACATAGGCCTAGGATTGTCACTTCAGCATCATCCCGCAAAAGCTCTTTGGGGAATTTATATACTGTTACACGCGCCAACATAGTTGACCGCGAATATAAGTTTACGCGTCTTTCTTCGCCGTCAACTATTTTAAGAGGCTTTCTTCGATGAAGTTTTTGAATGCATATTTTTTCCTAGTCCACTTTTGAACTTGCGCCTTCATTCGTGTCTAGTGATGTTGTATCTGCTACCTACTTCTACGAGGTCTGCTATACCAATCATGCCATATTGGTCTCACAACTTTTCGTTCCTTTCGATAGTGATTGAGGCTATATATCGGCACCTGGGTGGAAGATCGACCTATCTCGGCAGTCAGTTCGAAAACTCCCTATCCCAGAAAAGTTTTCAAGAGCGCCTTAGTTCAGAATATGAAGAACGCCCTATTTCAAAATTTTACTGCAAAAAAACTCCCTTTCTCAGAATTTGGTTCAAAAACGCCGCATCTCAGCTGAAAATACATTGAAAATATCTGATATAGGGCATTATTCAGCCACATTCTTAAATAGGGTGTTCTTGAAAAGTTTTCTGAGATAGGACGCTTTCGAGCTGATAGATGATGAAGATAGGTCGATCTTCCACTCAGCTGTCTTATATTATATATAAGCTTTAATATTCGCCGTACGCAGGTCCACCTTGTGGCTTAAACTCACTAGATCCCTGAGTAAGCTTATCTACTATAAGTCTTACAGATGCAATTACTGCAAGTTCTCGGACAATTGGATATAGTAGAGTTAAATACAATATCTCATTGAGCGCTTCTGTGGCGTGGGCCAAATGCGCTTCCTTGAAACCTATACAAGCTTTTTAGTGATGTTTATCTTATGATTAGATTAGATTAGGCCTTATTTAAAAAATGTATCTGTTATCATCTATTTGGGAATACTTTTTACTGCTAATTAAATAAAACTAGCTCAGTTTTAGCTGGATTTACCCTTAAACCACAGGTTTTTGATCAGAACAATTGTGAAGGGAGGAAGATCTCTATTAGAGAGCTTA
Source organism: Rhagoletis zephyria (assembly GCF_001687245.7). Classification (NCBI taxonomy): domain Eukaryota; kingdom Metazoa; phylum Arthropoda; class Insecta; order Diptera; family Tephritidae; genus Rhagoletis; species Rhagoletis zephyria. Next base: position 2,899 of record NW_016161420.1, read on the forward strand.
AGTAACTGATTATAAATCACCGCTGCAGCATTTCCCGCATTCGAGATAAACATGTAGTCTTGAACCTCGACTTGGTTCATTTGTATATCTCCCTGAAGTGGAAAGAAGACTCCCTCCTTTAGACTGCCTCCCGTAACACCACCCAGGTCTGAGTGGCTGGTCGATGGGCCAACTCAGGAGAACCTGTCTACTTGGAAATATGTCATGGCTGAAGTCATTGGCCTTGAGATTATAACCCCTGCTATGTCGAGGAATGCTACCAGAGTATATTTCATAATTTCAAATGATCCCAAAACTATTGATTAAAGAGCATGCTGGGCTTTGGACAGAGGGATTGGGTTGAAAGATAATCTGATGTGGGTTTCTGAGAATCTATTCAGTGTTTTTTTAATTGAAACTACAGACAGGCGAAACAGATTTTTATCCATGGCCTTATACATGGCAAAGTATGTTGTAGATGGGCCGCGTGCATATAGCTTTAAGCTTTTGTTAAAAGCTTTCCTACATTATTTTCGAAGTTTTCTGGGGTCAGAAGACAAGCAACCAGGCTTAGAAGTCCCTTTCATTTTCGTTTTAAGGCGGAAGACAAAATTCACTTCAGATAAGACTAAACGTATGGTTATTTTATATACCTAGGCATTGGGATTTGCTTTTTTTTTTGAACACTACTCCCAGCTTTATAACTTTACAGCGAGCATTTATCCGCTGTGCTAAATTCTGGCAACGTCCCACACATCTTCAAAGAAACCATTTTGTAGCTTTGCATTTTTAATCACAAATTGTTGTTGTAAATATGTATGTTTAAGTTGTTGTTGTAAATATGTACGTTTAAGTGCATGCATGTAGAATAAAATACCCGTATTTCATTGTTGTTGCTGTGTACAAAGAAAAGGTGTGCTTATTATTTAGAGATTAAACAACTCTGCTCGAGCATTTCGCCCGATAATCGGCCAGTTGCAGCACGCTCCACACACTCCCAGCGAGCAGCAAACAGACGCGCTCCCTCCCTCCTTCGTTTCTCGTTGGATGGAAGCTGGTGCTGCAAGTAGAATGTACGAGTATGCAAATACACGTGATAAGCACATAATTTTCCATTTGAATGCATGAACACGTCGCAAGATTTGTTGCGAGCGAGGTAAGTCAACGGTGGCTGCTTAAAACTTACTCTCAGGGGCACACCACTTATCTCTGCGCTGTTTGCTTGCAACATGTTGCTGTATGTTGCTTTGTTTGTTGCTGCTGCTGTTGGCGCTGCTGCTGATTTCCATTGTAAACAATTTACCAGTAAATCAGTAAACAAAACTGTTTGCCATAAACATTGGATAACTGTCACTGGCAGGCAGGCAGGCAGCTAAGAGCTACATGCAACGCTAACTCACCCTTCGCGCGAATTTGCAAAAGTAACCCTCAAATGCTTGCAACTAAAATGTATTTTCTAACAATTAACAAATGCGTAAATATGCGATGGTGCGTCACACGGTGAGCGCAGTGAGCGCGAACGTTGCACTTTGATGTTGCAACAAACTCACGTGGCACTGGGGCAATCAGACTTTTTCACTTGAAATCATCAGCGCCTAGTGGAGTGGTAAGGGTGCAAACAAAAATTATTACACCATAGTGTAGAAAACAACAACAAGAGGACAGGGTGGAAAAATGAGGAAAATCGCTGGCAAACAAGAAAAACAAGGAAACAAAAACAATCTAATCAAATTCAAAAACATCTGTCGTTCGCGCAACGTGCCACACATTTAAGCGCACAAAGCGAGCAACACACTGATTATCCTGCATGCGTCCTGTGGGACACACAAACACGCGCACACACATACCTGGTTGCAAGTAAGTATATATGTACATATGCAGTATGTGTGGCACGCTCACACATTTTAATTGCTTATCCCATATCGGAAGTGAGTCCAACTGGCTGCCGGGCTGCGCTGACTGGCGCTGACAGTAAATCGGGATAAGCAGACAAGCGGCGAACGATGAAGAATCTAAGAACCGAACGCACAGCCATTTGGGTGCCGTGTATTTGCGCTGCACGCGCCACAACACACATACACGCCACGCACACATACATACATACATACATATGCATATCGAGGGTTAAACGTCCTGTAGGGATACGTGGCGAGGGAAAAAAAGAAAATTTAAGGAAAAACAAAAAATAGAAAAACGTCGCGCCGACCCTGCGCTACGCTATTTGCTGTGCTCTTCTCTGGCCTGCAAACGGTGGTGGCATCCCTAAAGTGACTAAATACATTCCACTTTAGATAACTGCGAGCCAGCGTGGCGAGTTGTTTACACATTCATTTGTCGCTCACCTTTTTTTTGGCTTCCTATGATATTTTTCTTTGTTTTTTTTTTTTTTTTTTTTTNTCATTATCACTTCAATATAATTTGTGTTCGTTCTTTTTTTTCAGGGTTTTAAAAGGACTTCCTAAAACATTTATCAACATGCTAATGAGGCACTTAGACGAGAATTTATTGCCACTAATAGGCAACTTTCTTTAAATTATGGCTTCGACGGTACTCGGCTAATGGATAATCGAAAGTGTGAGCGAGTTACTGTGGAGCGTTGAAAGGTGAAATGTTAATTGAGGAGCACTAAATATAATAAAAGGAGATTTATGTTTTAATATGCATATGTGAATACATATGTACATAGTTATATATTTAGATACATTTAGGAAAATTTTCTTTATGTCTTTGAATCGGAGGAGTAGAGAACTGTTGAAAGCACCTACATCAATGTAGGTAATTTGTTTAGTGTAGATCCTTCTAATAAATTTTAACATAAGTTATAGCCCGACATTTTTTTAAAACTTAAAACTATACGGCACCCACATATTTATAAGTTTTAAAAATTTTTGTATGTTTTTTTTTAATATACCTAAAATTATATTTTTTTGTACTTACCTACATATGCATTTAAAATAGTATCAAATGTTATGAATTTAATAAATAATGAATAAAAGTCGCTAATTCCTTAATATTAAGGTAATTTAATGAATAAGTGGCCTTTAGTTTTAAATGTATACCATTAAAAACTATTTTAAGAAGTTAACTACAAAAAAAAAATATTGGGTTAGGCCACTTCTGCTCTCATGGCCTCATGTGTCTATAAGTCAAAGTTCCAAACTTTGTACAAGTATTAAAAAAAAAACAAAGTTTAGAGCCCATTCAATGGTAGTATAACAAAGTAGATGTTTGAAGTGGCTGCAACATTTAGTTGATTTTTTTTTTGTTGTTCTGAATAAAAAGTGTAAAATTTTGATTATTTTTTAATAAGTATTTGTATAAAGTTTAAAATGTGGATTTATATGGTTTTTGTTATAGAATGAACTATAGTTTTATATAAAGATTATTAACAAGATAATAATAAAATACCGAGTACTCAAATCTTGGTAATAAATATATGGGTGTCGTATAGTAAAGATAAGCACTATATAGTACACAATATTTTGAAAAGCCCATTGGCATTGCTGTCTTTCTCCTTTAAGAATAAAATCAAATATATGGAAAATACGCATGTTTTATATTATGCAGGACAGACTAAGGTTAATCGAAAGATGGACGCAGCTCGCTAGTTAATTTAAATGCTTTTGGTTGCATAGAGCTCCTCAATGTTCAGTGCCCGATTAACAAGTATGTATATTCTGCACGTTGCCGATGGTGTTGTAACCGGAAAATTTTATTACCAAAACATTTTACCATTTCCTGACACCGCGAGTTTAGGCAAGTTGGCAATGCAGTTAAAATATTCAGCAATTCAGCTATGAAGAATTGTGGAAATTCTGGCATTGCATATTTCACGGAGCGAATTTTTTGTCACCAGCTTATGAGATGGTAACAAAATTTACCGGTTACAGGAGTACACAGAATGCGAAAAGAGTTTAAAAGTTGACTGGAACTTTATTTACCGCTTACAACATTTTTATTACCAGCGCAGAATAGACCTGCAGTTTTAAATCCATAAAAACCTCTATAACAAATTTACGTTTAATAAAATTGAATAATTTTGTATTTTTTTGTAAATAGTAGTATTAGGAGAGTTTTATCTGTATTCACGTTAAGAGAATAAATAATTTATAACCTAGGAATCTACTTTCTTTAGAACGCTCTTCATAATTTCGTTTATGATTAAGGAAATTGACACCATAAATATTTGGCATAAGCCACCACCTTCATCCGCTAAAAATATAGATTTAGCTTTTAGTATTTTATTATTTTTTCACTTAAAAATCCAAAGAATTTCTAAAGCAAAATAGTCCAGCCACTAACCCAAAATCCATAATGACTGCAGCAAAAGTTTAATTCGGTTTAGGTTGATTGGGTTTGAACTAAATTTTGATTTGTTTGGGTCTATGACAAATGCCATTATTTCAAACCTTTCAGCAAACGTCGCATTTGATGCACATACATCAAATAACAGTAAATAAAGATGCCCAATATATATGCAAACGAGAATTGGTTCATCACACTTATAGGGAGAACAAAAGTGCAAACACTTTCTCTTATCTCACACAATCTTTCGCCACGCCCTATCCACTCAACGGTCACCGCAAATCGATTGCAGAACTACAATACCATTAACCTATCAAAAATTTCAAGTGCAAAAGCGATAAAGGGCCAAAGCACTAAAATACGTACAATCAGATATCCAATTTATGTGCATGTGTGTGCGAGTATTCAGAGGAAAAAGCGTAATACGGAAGCCAACCGCAGGACTTGAAGCCCAACACAACAGACGAACAGCGACGTGTCACCATTGTGGCATGCCACAACGCAACAGTGCGCGCCTCACCACACTACACCACAACTCAACTCTGCGCTGCTCTGCTCTGCTCACAACTCGAACTCAACTGCGCAGTCTGTCTGTGGCAACGCAGTAAATTTCCAAGCCGCAGAATAACGAATGCATTGTTCGCAAGTGTCACAACAAAACCGCAGATGAATCAAGCAATTGGAAGTAGAGGCGACCAGGGGAGGCAAACAGGGCAGCAGAAGCAGCGTAAAAAGGGTTAATGAGAAACTGAGAATTGAACGATGCCGACGTGCGGTTGCTGCTGCCTCGAATTGTGTCGATAGGTGGCAGGTAAAGCGACGAAAGGACGGAAGCTCGAGGTTCCGAAAGTGGAGCGTAGAACAAAAGCATAGCAATTAGGTTGCGGTGACAAAAGAGCCAACTTTTTCAACACTTCAGTGATGAATAGAAGAAAGCTAGTAGAGGGGAACAAAACGGAAAAGGGGTGAACAATAAAGAAAAGTACAAAGCGTATGAAAATTGAATAGCATCAGCAAAATAAACTCGAAATAAAAGATATAATCGACAGTGGTGATGGATAAAAAGTGCGGAGTATATATAGTGTAAGTGTGTTGTGTATAGAAAAACATATAAAGTTTCCCACCCTCCGCCGATAGATGTCAAAATAAATGCGCACGTAACTAACTGCTATGCAAAACGCCTAAAAATGCGCTACACAAAATTTAGAGACTATCGGCAGTCGTAAAAAACGGCTTTCACCTGCACGAATGCGAATAATAAACCCAGTTTTCACTACAATTTCATTTGGTCGACAACAAATTTGAAAGCCAGGGGACGGAATACGAGGCAGCCAGCAATATGTTGTCGCTCGATTTAGGCCGCCACTGATGGCGTGAACAAAAAAGAGAAACAGAAAAATACAACTGCCTTTGGGCCAACAACCGTTCTAAATGCTCCATGCTGTATGGAATCACAACTTAAATTCTACACTGATTGCCAGACACGAGGAGGCACACATTTATTTTGTGATTTTTTTTTTTTATCGGAAAAAAATGTTTTCCTTTTTCCCCCAATTCAGTGATTTTTGCTACCAATACACATTTCTTTTCATTACATTTGCTTCGGCCGCCTCAGCTTCGCTCCATCTAATCCTTTCGGCTGGCGGCGCTCTGAAGCGGCACGAAATTGATTGATGATGATTTGTAACATCTTTGTATTTCGCATTTTCCGACAGACAACTGTATGATTTCCTTCCGCTCAGGTGCGCCAGCCGTACAACCAGCCGGGGGGTACACCTTGCACCTTTATCCTTTGCCCACTGATTTTTGACTTTTCCATTGAACTTTGTAAGTAACCGAAAGGGGCAATTTTTAACGCTTCAGTTAAGTTCTTTCTCGCTCATTTCCAAGCTGTTGGCCCTTTTTGGTAGGAAGCTCTGCACTGCTTGAATGATTGTTGCCATTTTTTAGATTTTAATGATTTCCCTAAAAAAAGTACTTGTTGCTGTTGAATTATTCAAAAGAAAACTTCGCTTTTAGGCTGAAACTTCTTTGTGCACCGGCAAAGTTTCTTCTATTCACCTCTTTAAAAGCACTTTATGTGTCTTAGGTCGGCCTACATTGTTGGAAAAGTGTTAAATCATTCGATGAGTTTAGACTTTTGAGCTTTTAAAAAATGTATCTATTACAATCCGCGCGAATTGAGATTGCTGATGCATTCAATTTAAGAGGCGCTTTCATCAATTAGCAGTGGGGACTTATTGAAAAAGTTGAAAAGGATGAACACTTTTTTGAAATTATGAGCCTTTACGCAAGCCTTTGAGCCCGTATTTCTATGACCAAAAAGATGATTGGTAAGGTCGGGATAAATGAAATATCTTAGCGTTAATGCTTCCAAAACTGAACTGCGCAGCAGCGATATAGGTAACACAGAAATCTTTTGAATTCCATCGCTAAATGGCGCAAGTTTGAAATTACCAAAGAAACACATCAACACTTTCCTGAAAAACGAAAACAGAAGATCGGAAAATTATAAAACCTGGGGCTGGGGCAACTGCAAATAATACATCAATGGCTATACACAGCAATAGTAGTAGCGTTCTTTTCCTAACTATGGCTCATCGGTATGGTGGGGGCGGTTGACGCCAAATCCTATACAGACAACTTGCAGATGCTGCAAGACAAGTATCAACTGCAGAAATTCGCTCGACGAGGAAAGCTGCGCTGAAGACACTTCTGCCAAGGCCTCCTGTCTACGTCAAAAACGCCGCAGCTAAAGGCGCTTAAAAGATTGCGAACAAATGACAGGAGCCATGCTTCCATTCTGTAAAATATTGAAGTGGAGTATAGTTCTCTCCATTAACAAATCACGAATGTTCTCTTTGACCGTGGATTCGGAATCCACTTAATATCATTCTATGTAAGAGATGACGAGATCCCGAGCTTCACATATACATAACTCCAAAATAGTCAGTAAAACAAGATCCCACATACCAGAATTCTAAATGGGTCGTATGGATTCAAGATCTATCTGGTAATCTCTTACTTTCCCGTATAGCGCGACCTCCGTCTAGATTTAGAGAGGTAAATTTCGATAACTCTGTTTTTGATTTCCCTGAACGAGGCTCCCGTGACAACTGCGCGGCCAAATTTCGCGCAGAGCGAGCTGCGCTGGTTGAGCCGCTGTAAAATTCCCATATACGTCACGGCATGCCCTGAAACCTATGTATATTAGCCTGATTTCGAATTGATCAGAAATTGATGCCAACTCTCACCTACAGTACTCCCTTAGTGGCGACCTAATCCAGGAAGAGAAGAACACCTGTGTGGAGTACTGACTAACTGAAAAAAGTTCACCTGTTTCCGCCGGGAAAACTCTTGCGCCGCCGGTAAGTGAAAGGATAGCTTTAGATTGAGTTGTTAAATGAAAATCCCACCACCTACTCGGCATATTATCTTTTAACCAGCCTACAAAGACATCCATATCCTCCAAGCAGTGGATTTATCTCCGAATTAGATCACTGCGACTTGGGAGTTTTGTGCGGAGTTTCCAACATTGTTCCACAAAAATCTCTAGTGTAAAAGGTGATTCAAAAATCGCTCGCCTCAAAGTAGGCAACAAGTCAAGCCTTTCTTTCATCTCTACATTTTAGGCTTACGATGCGTTCAGCAGTTTTATGTAAAATATGACGGACAACTTGTTTCTGGAATATTTTAACGCCCTTACTCCTCAAGAGGTAGGCCGTTTTTGTATCTTTTTTAGAAAAGGGCAGAAAATACAAATAAAACAGAGATATATGCATACATGTGGTTAAATTTTTTTACAAAAATATTTGCCATTAAATTCTACTAAAATTCTTTACTACACCAAGGCCTAAAATTATTCTTAAATGACAGCAATAGGTCCAAACTGAAAATGTGCCTATTTAACCGGATTTTAGGCAGTTAGTTTGTATGGATAGTACGAATAAAGTGTTAAATACAACGTCTGAGTACTCACTACAAATACACCAAATACATTTCCTTAAAAGTGGTCATATTGTCGGCTTACCTGAAAAAAAAAATGAAATAAAAAAGATGGTTAGCTTTTTGAAATACAAAATTGAGCATCAAACTTATATATGTATGTATGTATGTATGTATGTATATACATATATGTATGTAATGTAAAACCGAAGAGAATTATAAAGTGACATTTTCATACAAATTTTCGTTTTATAAAGCAGTTAAAGTCTTATTTATTTTTTAAAGAATTCCAATGTTTCTGTTCATCCATACATAAAAATGCAGTATATATAAACATATTTTGACGACGTAGATACATTGTTCATAGCATAGGGCAATAGATAAATATGTATGTATGTACGTACATACATAGATATCTAATTAATGACAATGACAGTACGAGGCAGTTAAGTGACAACTCTCGTCGTGTATCTGCCAGTGCTACCAAGTACGTGACTTTTCAACTAATTACAAAATTATGCGCGCGAAACGCTAGAAGACATTGCTTGCCTGGGGCTATCAGTATTTTCTTTTCATTTTCAAAAGATTTATTCAAACACATTTCTTCACTCTTTCTCACATGCAATTTTGCTTTCTTCCAAGTGGCTCAATGCACTTTTCATTCTCTTCACATGGCAGCCCTCAGGTAATTATCGTTTGTCATTTTATTGTAATGCCAACCAGTATTGTTTAATATAAATACAATTACTTTTTTTTCGCTCTTTTCCCTTTGTGACTAGGAAAAAGTGAATGAATGAAATTGTACAACTTATGACGCCATAAATTCGGTAAGCTTGCTGTTTTACTGCTTTTTCTTTCTTCGCATGCAATCTAATTTAATTCCTTTCAGTTAGAAATTTGTGAATTTATTATAATCGTTATTTCAACTGCTCTGGCTGTAAAGTTTTTTATTTATTGTTAAGTATTTGGGAATTTATTGCACGGCAAAAATGTTAAGTTTACGATAAAAAACATAATTTAAGAAATGTGAAGCGCTTGCATTTCTTTTCTTTCTAATAAAAATGTTATTGTTATATTCTAGAAGAAAATGGCGATAATTTAATTGTGTGTAATAAATTTATGAAAATTATGTGAACCATTTGAGAATTTCATACTCTGGTCGGGAGATATGCTGGCGATGGCAGTTAGTTATGGGGTTTAAATGGAGGATAAAAGAGCTTTCAGTAAAAAAAGGTATTCATATTTTTTATCATTTAAAAATATTTTACTTTACGCCTTCGGCTATGTTGAATGGCGTTGGCTCCTAGGCAGTGATGGGCATGGCAAGAGCTGAGTTCAGTGCAATGAAGAAAGCTGGTCTTTGGATTAGCATGTCTCAATTCCGATAGTCCGTCGCAAACACCCATAACGGCCATCAAAACGGCAATCAGATCCCCACAGAGTAATAGTTCCCCATGGAAGGTGGCAGTCGAATGTGTCAAAACTCCAAATCAGTTGGCCACGATGGTTCCAATGTTGTTCGTGTCTGTTCAGGGTCATCAACGATTGGGAATTCCCAAATGCGTGTTTTAAAGGATGGAAACTAACTCGAAGTTCTGTTTAGAATTCCCATCAGTTTTTAGGGAAGTAGCGATAAGTAGATGGGCAATGAAACCATCTGAGTTAAAGGCAATTCTGGTCTGACTTCAATGAGAAAATTTCACCTCTGAGACTACTACTGTTAGTCCTGTTAGTCAATATCCTGTTGAAGGATAAAAATTTTTAAATTAGGATTTTCTGTTTTTCATTCTAAGTTACCATGAACATCCATTTCGCTGAAATTCATTGGTTTCCTAATTATCTCTCTCCTGCGCCACCTAGCGGACTATTTCATATTGCCATCGGGTTACGAACTAAGTGTGAAGCTGCAAGCCTTTAGCTCACCGGGAAGACGGGGAAATATTTATTGCGAAATTCCAGGATATACATGCATACAAGTGTAATTAAATAAAGGCTTGTAAAAATACAGAATTTTGGCCCAAAATAATATATAATCCAGAATTTTACTTTACAAAATTTTCAGAATCTGGTTCTTACAGAATTTTAGAATACCAGAAATAATTTTGGCTGCCAGCAATTTTCTCACGTTTTTTCCAGAATTTTCAACCGAATGATTATTGAAAAGCAGAATTTACTACCGCTCCCAACATTTACTGTATTTTTAAGAACTACCGCTAACACGAAAATATTGAGTTAAGTTAAACTGCGAAAATTAAGTCTAGACTAACTGAGCTTTAAGTGTACATAGGAGCTTTTATGACAAACTTTTCGTTTGTGAGAAGCACACATTGTCACGTGCCATTGTAATGCCCAATACAACTTCAGTTTCCATGTTTTGGGACACCTTAATGTAAATATATATAGTACATAGAAGTAGAGGTGGAACGAAAAGCTCTTAAAGCATTAGATATCCTGATTTATACGTTTTTTGTTTTTTTTTTGAAGCAGAACATTTCTTTACTATTAATGTCTCCTCAATATGCAACGGCATCCAGGCAATTCATCTTAGTTATTTTACCGAACATGGCTACCCAAAACAAGATTTTATTGTCATTGCAGGCGCCCACCCCCCTCCCTTCCTGTTCCACTTGAACTGTAAGCAATTGCAAATTCATTTTTCAAATGTTGTTTTCATTAAAACTTGCCACACTCGAAACGAAATAACTAAAATGAAAAATATGTTACCGATGAATGTGGAAAGTGAGTTGGCATTCAAAAGCACATTAGGCTGATGTTTGCTTCCAAGTGAAGTTTTCCGAGGTGTGGGAAACAACAAAGAGAGCAGTCAAGCAACTACACATGTGCTGGTGACAACAACAAAACCATGTAAATATGTACAACTGTTTCGAAAGCAAATCAAGTTCATGACTATGCAAACAACGGTAATTCTTTTTCTATTTTTGCTGGTCTTCTATGTAGCCAAGCTATGTGGAAGAGAGCAACAAAATTGCTGTGTTGCACGAAAGTGTCACTGCCGCAAACGTGTGGCAGCTTCCGCTGCATGAAACTCAATTTCCCAAAACGTTCACTTTCCGCTTTTTTAAGGGACCCGAACAAAGTTTAGCCTACGCGAGGGGCTACACAGACACACAACACAACAGAGCAAGTTTTGTCGTCAACGCGTGACACGGCCAAATGTGACTTTGAAATTTTGATAAATGACAGAACATTAGCAGACGGCAGCGCGCGGCAGCGCGGCACAGCGACGGTGGCACAGGAGGAGCATAAGCCAAAAGTCCCCGACAAATGCGAAGAAAATAAGGTAAGTAAAGAGCAAAAAAGCGTGACGGTGAGTAGAAATCAAATATGAATGAATGGGACATAAAAAAGAAAAGTCACAAAAGGAAGCGAGTGGAGCAGGAGACGGAGTGGTGATACGTGCAAACAAAGTAGAGCACGCGAAGCGATGGGGTGCTTTCCGCTTGCTTCTTTCTTACCCGCCTGCTCGTGAACTACATACATATATTTAACCCACGCAACGTGCTAGACTATGCGGCTCACTGNAGCGAAGCGATGGGGTGCTTTCCGCTTGCTTCTTTCTTACCCGCCTGCTCGTGAACTACATACATACATATATTTAACCCACGCAACGTGCTAGACTATGCGGCTCACTGGCGGAGCACAAGTGCAAGCGTCCCGCAAGTGGCGGCTTAGCGTAGGCCAGACGTTCGTAGCTTACAAGTGTAAAGCACACACACACATACATATCTAAACACAGAGGATGAGCTAAGGAAACCAAGTACGTGACGTTGGAGACGCTAAAGTATGAAGTCAGAAGGCGACTGCGACTGGGAGTAAGTCCCGCCGCCGCCGCCAAGTTCGATGGGACTCAGCACGGCTGAGCTGTGCTGATTCGAATTGAGTCGGGTTGAATCGAGTCATCCTTCATTTGTAATTCCGTTATCGTTTTATTTTCCAAAGGCTGTCGAACCATTGGCGTCATAAACATGTGTTGGTAAACCTTTGTGTATGTTTGCCTAATGTTATGTATAACAGCGCGACGAGACGACGCGACATATGTAGTGCAGCCAGCTCCCACGTATTTNATTAGTTATAGTAAAGGCTGTCGAACCATTGGCATCACAAACATGTGTTGGTAAACTTTTGTGTATGTTTGCCTAATGTTATGTATAACAGCGCGACGAGACGACGCGACATATGTAGTGCAGCCAGCTCCCACGTATTTTTATGCCTTTACATATGAACCCAGCAACAGACTGATAGTCTCTAAGAGTCTAACACATAGGGTGGTCACAATAAAAGTAAAGTCGGAATTTAAATGCTCTCACCACCTAGGATTGTTCTATACTGAAAATATATACCCCTATCTTTTTATTTTGAAATCAAAAAATATTTAGAGAGGTCGCTCAAAGGCCCAAAATTTCCCATGTTTTTTAGTTGAAAAAGGCAAATTTTTGTAAAAACGGTGTAGAATTCTTGAAAATCAATATTTTTTGAACATAAAACTCTAGCTCCCTTCCGGAGACGCCCAATAATAATACCCAGTTGCTTATCTAACCATTTTTTAATACTAGTGATTTTCAGAGGTTTTTGGCGGACCTATAAAATATAGTTACTATGAAGAAATTTTTAAATAAATAATTGGGTATTATTATTGGGAGCCTTCTGATGAGAAATAGAGTTTTTCGATTGAAAAATATTGATTTTCAAGAAGTCTATAACATTTCTACGAAAACATGTTTTTTTTCATATAAAATATATGGAAAACTTTGTGCGCTTTGAGCGACCGTAAATATTACTTGGTTTCAAAATAAAAAAAGGTGGGTATATTTTTTTCGGTATAGAACAATGCCAGGAGGTGAGAGCAAGAAAATTCCGACTTTACTTGTCCCACATGCATTTTTGGTCCACCCTAATGCGCATTCATACATCGCATGCCATCACCCTCCTAGCGTTCCCATACAAGCCTCTTTGCCATTTTAGTTCAATTTTCGCTTCCTTTTTCTACTTCCTCTGTTCTTTTATCCTGTCTTTAACTTCTTGACTGTCTTTTCTGTTTATTCATTTGTGTCCTTTGCTCAAATCGACAACATTTATTTTGAGGCATTTGCTTTTGATAGGAGTATAGTATTTTTTGGTCTGACGGCCGCGCGCAAATATTGAAATTAAAAAATCGAATCACGTCACATTACATTGTAAATAATGTTCCGTTATTTATTATACCGCTTAGTGGGAAAAAAATTACAGGTACGTAACTAAGGCTGTTTATCTATTATTTAAGCCCATATTTGATGAGTAAATAAAAAAAGTATTTGTAGAAATATGCGAACATATGTATTATAAGTATGTATAAGAGTAAATAGTCTACAAATATCAATGTACGAGTAAGTCAATNATTTAAGCCCATATTTGATGAGTAAATACAAAAAGTACTTATTTGTTGAAATATGCGAACATATGTACTATATGTATAAGAGTAAATAGTCTACAAATATCAATGTACGAGTAAGTCAATAGAGCGTCTGATAAGCCTATCAAGCCTGTAAGATATATGGTAGTGATACTAAAAAAAAGTATTGAACGCGAGACAAAAGTGAAATGAATATCGTGGATACATACGAAAAAAGACGATTGACTGCGAAAAAACGACGCTTAAAGAAACTTCGGTGAAGAAAGTTGCGAAACCTATTTGACGGCGAAGAAAGGCACGCCATGAATATTTGTTTGAATTTTCTATTCCTAAGCTCCGGGCGCGACTACTCTTTCTTCACCGTTCAACCAGGCTTACGAACCTTTCGTCTGAGTTCGTCTTTCTTCTGATGCACCGACGATTTGTCTTCTTTCGAATCAGTCATCAGTCTGCTCTCTGGTTTAAAGATTATGGGTCATATTCATAGTCAAAATGGAGTCCACTTTAAAGTTAGGAGCAGCCATTTGACATAATTTTCAAGAAATATATATATCGAAAAACGCTAGGACTAACTTTATTTCGACTATGGCACTTCAAATCTGTCAATATGAAGACTCAGCTGACAAAAAAAATGAAGTTTTCGAATAATTATGGTTTTACAACAAATACTTTACAAATTAAATCTCTCGAACCGGGGCTATTCCAAAGTGGTATATCTACATTATCCCTATTCTTCTCATCGAGAGCTTCTGCGGAAAAAACCTCTATCGTTGAAGCATTGCTTTAATAGGACGGAATAGTCGTCTTTGGTCCATAGGCCATCTGTAATCTCCTACAGCAGATGGCAAATCGGTGGTGGTAATGGTTATCCGCATATCTACTCAGCATTCGGTATTTTGTTCCGGTATTGCAAAGTACAGGAGTCCATTAGGGGGAGGAATCGCTACAATACCGAACAGTTCGCAATAATAGAGCTAATCGTCAACTTGTTTTTAATGATCTAGTCTCTCCCTCAACTTTCATTCCATATTTTAACCACCGAGGCGACGGTTCTCTAATTGACAATCGTATAAGGATACTAAAGCGAATGTCCAATAATGGCGTCATGTGATCAGTGCCAGCGCCTATTTACGTCAGTTGAGATAAGTTTAGCTCCCCACCGTGGTTCATATAGAAACAAAGGCTGATGCCGATTCCATTGGCTCACTAATTGTTAGCAAGCATTCGTTAGTAATTAATATAGACAAATTATTCGCGCTGGCAGCTTTTCGTATCCCGCTTTTAAATCTTTCATTTAAAACCAAGAGCATAAGAAGAGGCGATAGCAACTTTCCCTGCTACGCCCTTCTGGTTGTGCCACCGCCAACGTTCTTCAAAGCGTCCTCAACGCCCAAGAAGCTAGCTAAGGTATTATCCCCATATTCAAGAGATCTTTCAGTGATACTGGCTACATCGTGAAAAGCAAGATCTCGATTTTGTTATCGTTATTGGCCCACCAGTGAATTTAAAATGTAACTGGTTAGGATATTTTAGAAATTATAATTATTTTCTCTGTTACGAGAAACTTACGACAAATTCCATTGACAAATTAAAAGTTCGCTAACAATTTTTTTCCTCTTCCGTTGCTTCCTTTTTTGAGTAGTCAATGTCGAAATTTTGTCGGGCTCAGCCATCAATGGCCAGTTATGTATATTAACGCTTCACTTCTCCCCATAAACGTGCCTCCTTACCCCTCAAGTTTTCAAAACAAGAAAAAAAAACAGAAAAAGTCGAAACGAAAAAAATGGGTATTAAAGAAAATTGGCGCTAACTTGGGCATTCAAATTTCCATTACGCCTAACAGTGTGTTGAAGCTCTCATTCAGGAAGTAACTAAAAAAAAATGCACACACATTAGTTAAATCAATTCCATTTTTAATTTCGCGCTGTTAATGTGGCCATTTGGCAGTCATTTAAAGAGACAATTTCTAAGGCCGTTGGCCGCTACAGCATTCGAAGACAACATATATGTCGCAACTGTTGTTGTTATTGTAATATTGGCAGGCAGTGGCTATAAAGACATTACGGCTAATAAAACAATTCCATTGTGAATCATTGAATTCGGCGTCGAACCACCACACAAATGCTTACGAATACATACAGGCGAAACGAGCTGTGGGCGCAGTCTGCAGACTGGCAAGTATTGGTCGAGCAACCGAAGTCTGGCCAAAAAACACCCCAACAAAGACAACAACAACAGTAACTGTTGGCATGAAAACAATGGACAAGCTAACAAAAAAAAAAAAAAAAAAACATGCGGAAAATACGTAACTGTAAATGTGGCCGTTTGGATGTTATTTTCCGCCTGACAGATGCACTACTACTACTACGTACATATATACGCAATATGTATGTGTGTGTGTGCATAGTTATTTAACTGCAGGCATTGTTCCTCACTCATCGTTGGCAGGATACTCAATTTAAATGACATTGCCACGCTAGAAGAGCCCTGGCCAACTTGGCTGATATCAGTGGCAGCAAATTGTTGCCAAAGAGTTGTTTTTTGTAAAAAATATTTGACGCTTCCATTGTGCATAGAATTTCGTAGAACGGAAAAGCACTACATATACTACACACATACATATATGAATCGGAGTAAATGGAATTGGATGCACTTAGTATCGACGTTGTCGCATCTATGCCTTGCGGGTGTTTGAGTTCGTACAACAAAAAAAAAAAACAATTTATAAAATGTAGCTTCACTTTATTGACGCGTCAATTAAGAATTTACTCTTTATTACTTTCGGTTGTAAACTTTCTGCTTAAATTAGTCGCAAAATATCAAAAGCAATAGGAAATACCAGGAATAGCCAAACTTCCTTAAAAATCGATTTTTTTTTTGTAGTGTATTCTCTGAAATCTTCAAATCGTTTTCTCAAAACAGTGTATTCGAAGCTAGTGTGCACAATTTCTCAAAAAACGGCAGAACCGATCGGTCTGTTGATAATAGAAATAAGATTTCTGAATATGAGAAATGTTCAATTTAAATCCGCCATTTTTGTTAAAAATCTAAAAATTTCGAATATTCCTTTGATAAACACCTAAATTCATCTAACCACTAACAGAATTTTTTACTTTCATTTTACATGATCCAAACCAGATATTATCGTGTCGTCGTCAGCCGTCTTTTTTCGAGGAGATTTCGTCTACAGAAGCAGTGTGATCAGTGTTGCCATATGCACAACTGTAAATTACAGTATTTCAGACAAGCTTAAAGTTTTTCAAATTACTTCCCAGTACAAATTACAGATTTTTCTAAATTTCAGCTTGAAACAAATAAATTTAAATAATTCGGCTTTTTTTTGGAAACCAATTTTTAATAAAAAAGAGGCGATTGTGGTACAGCCTTTTCTCTTTGAGAAAGGTGATTGCAACTGCTAACTGCTTTTTGCATTCCAGTAGCTACAGCAAATGTTAAAAAAAAAATATTTTCCCAAATAAATTAAAAAAAATTAGATAAGTCAGCACTCTGTCGTATTGAAAACACTCAAAATCTCATTAAAAAATTCTTCAGATTGCACTAAACTTTAGGTATCGAATTAAATGTAAAAAAATTTAACAAATCACTTTACAAAAAATATTGTTAAGTTATGTATTTTTTAAATTGTTAATCTTATTTCATTCTGAATGAATTATTTTTTTGTTATTTATGTTAGGAACAACTCATAAACCTTAATCTTGCATAAATTCATCAATACAGTTTTTTCTTAGAAAATAATAATTTTTTTTTTTTTTTGGAATTCATAGTTTTTTTCAAAATGTAATATTTACAAAATGAAAAGTACCGGTATACATCGGTATAATCAAAAGTTGCCCACCACTTTACTTTACTTTAGCTGTTTACAAATTTGATAATTTTGCGTAGGAGATAAGAAATACTATCCGTTACAACTTTTAAGAAATGCTGAGAATTTATTGGATAAACTGCATACTTTGTTACTTGGCATTCCAACCTTGACCGCGCAAAAACAAAAAAATGGATTTTGGTTAAATTTCGAAAAAAAAATTTTTGAGGAAAACGTTGTTGCTGCTATCAGCGGTTTACAATTTATTGCATAAGTAATTGCAATATGTTTTTGATTTTCTTTTTTCATAGCTTTATGAAACGTCCAAACCAAATAATTTTCTTTTTAACTATGAATAAAAAAAAAACAATTAATAAATCATTTGCTCTTATCCAGTTCTTTTTCATTTGAATCTGCAATCATTTCTGCAAATTCATAAAAAAATTGCTCATGACAAATCACAAAACTTAAATAAAATCACCTTGAATATGTCATTTGCAACGTGCTACCCAATGCTGTTGTTTCCCTCATCATTCGCCATTTGGTGTTACACAAAACTATGTCATTAAATATGTTAGCAGGCACGTAGGTATGTATGTAAATATGTTTATATGAGTTTCCGTAATACATACTGCACTCTCATTAACAAGCCACTAACAAAGTTTTTTGGTGAAATGTCAAAAGTTTAACCGCATTCGACAGCTATGTAGCTGGTATGTTGTGAGCACCGAACTGCGGGGGGCAGCAACTCCAGTCGCCCCCGCAACAAAATAATAAATAATCTTTGCAATTTTGTACACTCGTTTCTATCATCAGCATATGTATATATATATTTTCCCTTTTTTTCTATTCACTACTTTGAAGTTGTTCTTGGCAGCATTGACGTTGGTTAATATGAAAAGTTTATGCGATTATGTACGAAATGTCGAAACTTATGTCAAAGTTGATAATCATTTCGCATGACGAATTTCATCGAAGCGCCGCTGCGAAACCCTTCCACAGCAGCGAGAAGTTGAGTTCAATTTATAGCAGACTTGTTGTTGTACTTATGTACCTCTAAGTATGTAAACTCTCATACATAAATAAATTGTTGGTACATACAAATGTATGTTCATATATGTATCAACAATGCTGATAATAATAAATAAGTTAAAAGTTTTCATGTCTTCTGTGGTTCCGGCTTGTATTGAGTGGCTATAATGGTATTATGGTCATTTTGGCGTAAAGAGAGTGGTGGGGCAAGAGTTTATAGGAAGTATTATAATAACATCGTTAGCTTGCAGGAAATAAGAAAAGTTGGTAAAGTACTTAGGAGTTTCTGTTAACATCGACATCCAGAAATTGCATGGAAATTAAAAAGGGTCTATTGTACCTACTCATATTCTGGCGAAAGGATTTGTGATCGAGTTCAGTTTGTGTGGTTAGCAAAAGCGGTGAATAGAAGAAATTTTAAGCGAAATGAAGTCACAAAACTACTCGAACATACCTGGTTAGTTAATTTGTAAAGACTAAAGTCGCACGAATGATATCAAATGCCAGCAGATAAATAAAAATACTAAACCAAAAGGAAATTTGGTTGCCAGCTACCCGAAAATACCAAAAATTCTTACGCCATATGTCATAGTAAAACTTCAAAAGTACCTTAAACGGTGTTAAATTTTTAAAACTTGAGCGGAACACATAAGGATGGTCTGAAAGACAATTCTAATAAAGGGGTAGTAAAGATGTTCAAACCTGAGTTTCTCTGAAGCTGCATAGCCTAAGGGTTTTCTCGTTTTCTCTATTCTCACCTCTGACAGCACATAATATATATTCTGAATTTCCACAGTTCCTTCATTGGCTTCGACCGACACGGAGAAAAAGGACCTTGTTGCTTTCGCAAAGCACTCGCTGATATAGGAGACATCTGGCTACGAGTCCTGAAAGCCATCCGCAGCCTTTTTAATGGCATCCTTTCCAAGAAAACGCAACAGCTACGTCGTTTCCCGCATTATCACTATAGCCTTGTGAGCAAATATTTTGCAGATGCGCAAGAAATGATACAATCCGAAGTAAGCCAGGAATTTCTGGAGGCAGGGATCAAGTCGTTAATGTTTTCTCAATGCCACAAGATGGTACGCAGCCACTGTCTTTACCGAACAGATGCTCAAATGGTGAGTTTCTTGGAGAATATGCCTCGGTTCTCAAGCGGCGTCTGACCATTTTCTAGAGAATGCACGGACCAGACATTCCTCGGTTCGCAACCAGCTATGGCACGCCCAATTTCGACCATTAAATAAACCGTCGGAAACTGTGTAAATATTTTGCTCAGCAATGACTGCGAGGCCAAACTCATGCTGTCCGCAATCTCAGAAGGTCTATTACTTTTCCAGTTTCTGAGTCTCTGCTCCGTCCTCGCGAGGATAAGATTTGAAGCTTTGAGGCTTTTCACAGCGATGTGTTGACAAACGACTACCTTAACTATTTTATACTCATAAATCTGATCCGCATTATTTCTATATCAGGTGGATTTAAAACAGATCCAAAGAGACCATGGGCAGAGTTCAGACAGACGGTTTTTGGAGAATAAATTAAAAAGCTGGCCACCGATATTTTGGCCAAGAATCGATCCCCCGCTCACTTTAGTTTTCTTTCGTCTAGTGCCTCTCACCCAGCCATTACTTGAGGGCATGTTATTGGCGAAAGAGCTGCTTGCAGTCAGTCTAAATACCCGCGATCTATTCAATCAGGTAGGATGAAGAAGTTGGCAAAAATATAAGATATCCAAGAATGGAAATGATGGCAACTTAGTCCTCTCCAGTGAGTTCCGTCAGATGAAGACTGCATAGCTCACTAGGGCCTCAGCTACGGAATCAGAGAATCAGGAGTTTCGAATGATCCCAACCTCAATATGAACGCAAAGTAAAAAGATGTTTGAGAAACCTTAATTCTGTGCAGACTGCCGAATACGATTGTCACTTGCCTGGACGAATTCAATAACTCAAATAATTGTTTCGAAACTATTTAAACTTAGATTTTTACGCGAGTGGGGTTGCCACGTTACGATGGAACTATGCTACAAAATATTACTTAAGAATTACACTACAGACATACATAGGTATTATGTATGCCAAAATTGTCACCCTCTTTGGCATTTAATTTTTAATACAAAATTCTTTGACACTTTTAATTGATTGCCAAATCAGCTATTTCGCTATCAAATTAACACTTTACTACTGTGCTTAAGCATAACAGGCTTGGCGCTGCACACTTTTCACGCTCGCAAACAAACTTAAAGTGTTAAAATTTAATGCCTGAACAGCGCTTGACAACTTGTCTACATTTGCCACATTGCAAAACTTAATGACCAGTTAGTTGCTTGATAAGCGCCCGGGCAGGACAGTAGTCAAAACAGTAGCTAAGCTGAGGAAATTTCACAGTAAAATAAGCAAATTGAGTCGCTGATGCATTGCTGATAGTTACTGGAATATCTTCTAGCGCATGGTTGCCAACAGGCTTTCCACTTGCCACCGCCACCGCCACCACCAAAGTGGCGCTTACCCACCACCCGCGGGCTAGGCACTTGCAGAAGTCGGAATTAATAACGAAATCTCACACGCAATATGGCTGTCAAAATAAGAGTTGAAAAAAAAAGATATACTTTACTCGCTGACTCCCCTTCTAAGTTCGGTGTTGGCGTGCCAGCGATCATTAATAAAAATTACTTAAATATTATGAATTTTTCCATATTTCTTTTTGTTCACTTCATTCTTTGCTTTGAATTCTGTGAGTGATGCATTTGGCGCATTTCCATTTGCTAGTAGTTACATAGTTGGCGGCGATTGTGGCTGTGATTGAAATTGTAAGTATGTACGTTAGGGCGGGTCAATTTTTTTTTTTACTAGGAGCATATAGCTTAGGAGTACGTGGACCTCGAAGTATATTTAATGAAGAAACCATGAGTCTAAAATCAATTTGGAGTTTGCCAAATTGCGAAAATAGGTTTCAGAAAAAAATTTGAAAATTTTCACTGTTGCGCCCTCTGGAGGAAGTTTTAAGAAAAAAATAAGTGCAGTTATAACATTTTTTCATACAAAATTTGAGCACTTTTTAACGAACTACAGCAAAATGCTAAGACACGAATTTTCGCAAGTTCTCAAACCCAAAATTGACCCATTGTTTCTTCGGCTAATTGGCATAGAATCCCTCTGTACTATAGGCGCGTAGTCGAAAAAATCTCGCATACAAATTGACCCGCCCTAATGTACGTAATTCTAATTTATGCAGTTGTGTGTGATTCGTTGTAGTATTTGACTCAAGTGCTGTATTTAGATTAGCTCGATCTGCCGCTGCGATTCCAAGTTTGAGTAGTTGAGCTTTATGCTTAATTGTAATTTGATTTGGCTGCGATATGATTGGCGGAGCGACTTTGCCCCATGCTGGCCGGAAATGCTGGCTAAATGAGATATGATGGATGGGAATTACAGAGCGTTTTGATTTTTCAAGTAGCTTGATGAAGTTGACGTTGAAGTAGTCGGAGTGTGGGGTGGCACGATGGGTTTAAGTGCGAGTTCAGAATTTTGTTGCTTGTTTTGACACAAAGTGCGTGCGGTAATTAACTATGGCATTGTGGCATTGTAAAGATTTGATCAATTGTTGTAATAGGTTAACAGAAAATATCACAAGGCAAATATATAAAACATTTGTTAAGAGACTTACGATAGACTTTCGGTGTTGTAAAACCAAATCTCTATCGCCCAAATGACCACTTTTTTGACCATCCAGCCGCAGTAGGTACCAATTTTGAACGATTCTGGTCATGCATAGATTTTCAGGCGAACAAAATATTAGCGCCCTCGAATTTTTTTATTAAATTCGTTGAGAAGCCTTATGGTAGAAGCCTATATTCTGCATGCCAAAATACCGCCGATGTCTCGACTAATGAATCGCTAGATTGTAATACCCATCACCAAGGCAGTATTTACTTAGAAAGGATAGACATGAAGTTCAGATAAAAAGGAGGAGGAGGAGGAGGAGGAGGTTAACTATGAGTGTGATACAATGAACGCGGCTAAAAACATTTCCCCCATAAACATTATGAGCATTAGGGTGGTCCTTAAAAATATCAACATTTATTTTATTCTACAAACTAAAGGCATCAACAAAAATTTGAAAATTAAAAAAAAAAAACTTTGGAAGTCGCCACCAGGATTAAAAAAAATAAATAAATTTTTTTATTAAAATTTAAAATTTTCGCGAGTGTCTTTATTTTATATGTAGAAGAAAAATAAGGGGTGCCCCATGGATTTTTTCACATAAATACATACCAGATCCGTATAACGAGCTTTTCCGTCCCAACAATAGCCTTTCATGGAGAGTATAAAGTGGTAATTCCTAATAGAAAGCCATAATCCAAGGATGCTCCAGCACCAATCGGCTTTATTCGGTTGGCCAATAATGTCAGCTGAACAATTACGGATACTGAAGACCTTCCGCTTGTCGGACCAGTGGAATTGCCTTCGAATATTATCTAACAGCCTTTAAAAGCTCTATACATATACCGCCCACCGAGATGGCGGACCAGCCTGCATGGGTGCGCACTTCCCCTTTGCTATCTTGGACGAGGTTGGGCAGGTCGTTTGCCACCTGAAGGCTCAGAAGCCGGTGTAAGATGGAAACACATGTGCCTACTGACAGACCAGAAAGACCCTATATACAAAATTACTTCTGAAGAAACTGTAAAAGCAAAGAAAAGCCTGAAAATTAAACGTACTTGCTGAAATCTTAGGGGAACTGAGCGATAACGATAAAGTTGCGACGGTTTCTCAATTTCGTTAAATGCACGTGTTTTTTGATTAGGAAAGTATATCAGATCCCATTTGCCAAAACAAAGGATGGAATGGAGGGGTTCTAGGTACGCAGGGAGCGTATCAAATTGAGATAGTCGGAGTTGGGTTTTCTTGACAGCCGTAGACCCTCTCACGTGTAAATTCAAATAACGTCTGTATGAAACTTCGTTGGAATATCACCAACTCCGACTATCTCAGTTTGAAAACCCTTTGATATTAAAAGAAAGAGTCTTTATTAGATGACTTAAAGCCTGGCTCCCTAAAAATGCCTGATCAAAGAAATACGCCTCTATTAACAGCACAAAACCGGCACAATCAAACAAGACATGTTTAAGCAGAGCTCTATGAATAGCGCAGCAACTAATCGGTCATCATTCAACTATTATGAGCTAGAGCGCTTATTGGGTAACTAATCTAATTACAAACTCATTTACGCCAACTACTTGTAAGCCCAACTAATGATGGTAATTGCCGCGAGAACTCTTTTAAACTTACTGCGAAGTTCGTGTGAATGTAACACTTCAAAGAAGTCGCACCGACAATTGTCTCAGACATTTTGCGCTACTCCAACGAATTAGTCAAAATCAAATGAGTGTCTGTCCAGCGAGTGGCGACACTTCCGTGCCACTTACTCTTCAGCGCAGCACTTGAAGGGTCAGCACTTGGTGGTGTCAAGCAGCCAATCGACCAACTATGGCAGTCTCACACTTCATAAGGGATCGCCTGCTGTTATGTATCTTCCGCTGAGCCCACAGTGTGTCACACTTCATTGACGACAATCAAGAAAAATTAGTTTTCAACTTGCATCATTGAGCAGAACATGTTTTTAGTGGATTTTTATTTTATTTTTTTGTGATGACTTCACTCTTACTTCGGGTGCTGCTTTATTGTTTCTTTATTTCTGTGTTTTATTAGCAAATCGTTCTTTGTTCACAGATTCATGTGTTTATTGTAGAAGTGCAAGAGTAAATACTTTATCACTCAGTTGTGACGAAGTGTGCTTTCGATTTCATCATTCGATTCATCTAGTGCCGCCCAAGGTTTGAGTTAATTTGAAAAAATTGCTTGTTTCCTTATAGCATCCACAGTCACAGTCACAGTCACAACATTTATGTAAATTTATTATTTTAATTTTTCTTTCCTTTCGCTTCGATTTCAACTTCAAAGAGCGCATCGGCGATTGGTGTGAAATGAAGCGTGTTTTGTAAATTTTAAGTATACAATTTTTATTTAAGTTAAAAGTATTATTTTTTCTTAATATGCTTCATTTTTAAAACCCTCCATTAGCTTTCTCTTCGCTGAAAGTGGGTGCGGATCGCTTTAAAAAAAAGAGGAAAAATTGTCGTTCCAGTCGCCATTTAAATTAATACAAGCGTAAATAATCGCATACTCATTCCTTTCAATTTTTTTTTGTGCGACACAAACAAACACATTCAAGAGCTTTTTCATTGGACATGCGGATATTTGGCTTTACTGAATAATGGCCTTTCAATGTGGACATTTGTCACTGTCTGTGGCCTGGACTCAACCGGGACGTCATTCCGTTGCATGACGCCCAACGTTGTATTGTTAACTGTTAACTGTTATTTTGTTTTTTTCTTTTTTTTCCTGATGGTGGTGGCATTTGCGAAAATCGTCTCCTTCGAAGCGTAACAGATGTCGCCGCAAAACGTTCTTCAACAACAAAACAATATTTGCTTATAGGCATACATATACATATGTAGAGGAGGGAGTTGGGCACAAACATATGTACATATCAAACTAAATATGTACGTAAACACAAACCTTTACCAATGTCCGTACATATGCTGACATGTGAAGCTCCCCTCTTTCAGAACAAGAACAGAACACAAATTTTGGGCGCTGAGGCGAGCATTTTACAAACATCGAATTATGTGTTTGATTTTGTTGTTGTCAAGGACAATGGCATAGTCTGATAGCCAGACAGTTTAACTAACTTAGTAGATAAATCGTACTCACAGTAAAACCGCATACAAAAAGAATATAGATAATTCTGGCAGTCAAATTTCGGGTTCTAAAGCAGCTTATTCCTTGTTCATCCTTCCGCTTACCTAGTTAAACACTTTCATCAGCAACACTCCAGTGAAGGAACCAGTCAGCGTATAAATCAACGTTGAATTCATTGATGAAGTATGTAAGTAGTCCGTCCTAGACTAAAAATGCAACCAATACCAAAAAAGAAAATCTAAAACAATTTGTACCTAAACTCGTAAATTTCTAATGGTATTTTCTTAGCATACAAATTCAAGTATCCGCCTTATAACTGGTTTAATGCTAGTCTCTATTGAAGTAGTAAGACAACCCATAGTGAATACAATTTCATTGGCTGTACTTTTGCTTGACTAGTTAGTTTAGCTTTTCACTGCCGGGATAGTATTCACCTACAAATGCTTATTTATTGTCGAGTGAGTAGCTTTGCATTGCAACTACTGAATGGGGGGGCGGGGGGAGTCATGTGAGCGAGCCAGGCGTGCGCATGCTTAACCAAATGACAGGACAATTTATAAAACGGAAACGGATATTAACAACAACCGTTACCATGCAGCCAACCCACCATACCACCTACGACTAATAAATATATGAAGACATGCGAGCAGGAATGTATTAGGACAGATATTTTGTGTTCTACGTTTACATGCATGTATGTATGTATATACATATGTACAGGTTCTGGTAAGTATTTGTGCAAGAAATTCCTTCGGGTTGTTGGCACAGTAAAATAAATTGCTTACCACATAGAGCATTTGTTGAAGTTTTCTTTAAGAAGTTTGTTTTGTTTGTGTGTGTTTTTTTCACAGACTGAATATGGAATTGAATTTATCGCTTGCATGTAAAATAAGTACGAACATTCGTTGGTGTGTTTTGTTCGGTAATCAAAAATTCCAGAAATTTGTTAACAAAACATGCTTGCTTTCTTACACATTTTTATTTAACATGCTGTGTACAGACATATGTATGTTTGTTTGGGTCAAATATTGCAAACAATTTTTAACCAAATTCGCGATAAGCTAAATATTTGAAACTTCAAGCGTAGCTCAGAAACCGATGATGCAATATAAAGGGTGAATTAACCCGCTAGGTGGCGCAAGAGTCGAGATATTTGAAAACCCCGTATTTGTAGTCCGATTTAGTTCATATTTGGCAAAAAATAACTCCGCAAAAAAATTAAACGATAGGTGGCGCAGGCGTCATTATATTTATAATATTTCTATTAATTTATTCAAGCTAAAACAAAGTCACACCATTATGCACATTATCTAACTATCTATATATGCATATACATACATATGTAGATAAAACCAGAGATCATAACGATTATACGAAATACAATTAAATATTGCTGTATAGTTATCATCGTACGGTTCCATAAGTAAAAACACTATCAGCTGATTGCCAAAA
The DNA here is from genome assembly GCF_001687245.7 of Rhagoletis zephyria. NCBI lineage: Eukaryota > Metazoa > Arthropoda > Insecta > Diptera > Tephritidae > Rhagoletis > Rhagoletis zephyria. Next base: position 29,609 of record NW_016161420.1, read on the forward strand.
AATGCCTACAGCTGAGATCAATTATTACAATATCTTCTATTTCTGGTAAAATTTACTCAGAATACACTAACAGACTACCCAAAAACACACCTACAGCCAGCCAGAAAAAAAAACGGTAAGAAGAAAAGTTACGTTACTTATGGAGCTGTACGCTGATAGTTATTACTGAACAATGGAAAAGTTGTTTTCGTCCTCTGAGGCCAAAATCGTTAGATTACAAATTTTTGCATTTTCTCCTAATAAGTAATTATCTGGGACTTTTATTTTTTCGTCGTCAAATCTGTATCGTTCGTTCGATTTTCACAAATGACGAGTCAATTTAAGGTTTTTTGCTTTTACGTGGTTTTGGTTTTCTGAAAAGGGTTGCCACATGTTAGAAAATCAAATTCAAATAATCGAGTTAGGAGATATTTGTGTTCAATTTCGTGAAACCGACTTTAAGTACACCAATTCTGTTAAGAGAAAACGTGGGACGTAAATCATTTTCGTCTTGAAACAAGCGTCCCGCGAAACGAAAAGATATTTCTCGTAAATAATTTTATTATAAAAAGACGAAAAAATGTATCTTAAAACAATGCGACGTTTTTGATCTTAATTATTAGGATAATAATTAGTTTGGGTCTCTGGATAAAACACAAATTATGTATGTATGTATGTATGTCCGAAGTAGATTCGTTAACCGCTTGACCGGTAGCAATGAAACTGGTAACTGAATGCCTTAACGAGCTGATACCAATTAAGTTTGGGTACCATTTATTAAAGAAATGAGATTACCATTTGCAACGTTTACCTCTTTCATCGGCCCAGAACCCTTGTAAATAATTTCGCTTAAAGCGCCGCCCACTCTGGCGACAGCTTAATAATAGAAATTTTTTAAAATGAAAAGTGAGCACCAAAATACAAAAATTTCAGATTTGCGATGCGATATGGAATTGAAATCGTTTTGGCTTTTTGGTGTTTAAATAGTTTTAGGATAAAACTGTATGCGATTCAATGTCAATTTTTTTGGTACGAATGTGGCAAAATAAACAATCAGGAAATGCATTTTGCACAAACACTTATGAATGTGTGCGAAGCTGATATGTGGAATTTTCACAGTGTACATCCGCTTTACACTTTTCAAACCATAAATCATAGTTGTTGCAGCAACAAAAACAACCAGGCAGAGCTCGGCAAGCAAAAGCAATGAATTAATGATAAGCGTGAATAATGCAACAAAACGTGGCAGCGATAAGCGTAAGGCACCAACAGTAAATAGCTACTGCACCGCCAGCAAAGCTGTAAGCGAAAAAAAACCCATAAGCAATGAGGAAGAGAAGCTAAACACATTAAAAAAAAAAATGGAAAAATGAAAAGAAATCAATAAATGGAAAAAGCTTATCCTTGCATTTATGGAAAAATAAATTAAAATTTTTTGCCTGCTAGCAAGTTTTACATTTTCCCATGGAAATTGCGCTTGTGGTCAGGAAATATTTTTTACAACGCCATAAAAATGAAAATTAGATTTTTCAAAGCAAAAAATTTGTAATTTTTGTGGCGTGTCATTAATTAGCTCGTTGGCCGGCTGGGCTGTCTAGTTTTTCCTCAATACTATTTTATGTTCGTACTTAGTTTCGATTTTGTGTTTTTTCCACGCTTTTGCTGTACTTTTTTGCGCTTCAATTAAATTTAATAGCATTTTGAAGGGTCATAAATATAGGGAAAATGCAACCGCGACTCGGTTGTAGAGCATTGTGGCTGAAGGACGTAGGAAAGGGGCGGGCGGGCAGACAGACAGCAGCGGTAGCGCGTCACTGCAGGCTGCAGGCGAACGGCTGACACCAACAACAGCGTGCGCGCGCGCGCTGATAAGCATCTGTAGCGAATTGCGCCAATCGTGCCACAGTCACAGTCACAGTCACAGCCACAGCCGTGTCGTGTTGCAGCATTGCGTCGCGCGCTGATCGATTGATTAATGGGTTAAATGCGCCGCCAGCCCGCAGCAGCTGGGAACCGGCAGCAGCGCAATCAAGCAGTGCGCCGTCCTACAGTCGCACGGCGCTTGGGCTGAGTACCTCATTACTCAACAACGAATATCCCTTTTGCACTTAAAGCTGTTTATTTATTCATTTTACAGTTTTTTTTTTTATTTTTTGGTGTAAGTTTTCAATATTTCACAAATCAAATATTGATATCGTAGCGTGAAAAGTTACATAAATTTCATTTTTAGCTGCCAGCTTGGTTTGCACTGCTACTACTGGTGTATACTCCCGCGTTCTACGTTACAAATCGGTTTTCTTCGCACACGCTCTGTATGTGTGTCAATTGGCAATCAGCCGCGTGCGTGAAGTTAGTCGCCTTTTGATTTATGGCAGGGCGCGGCATTTCGGGCACCGCAGTCAAATACATACTGCAATCATGAGCCATCAGCAGCTATCAAACGAAAGCTATTAGCTCCTATCAAGCTCACGACGCATGTATAGGCGCTTTGAATGTGAAGCCGTCGCGGTATTGCACGCTCAGCCGGCTGCTGGATGGGGCTTTTCTTTCGCGCCCTCAGAGGGCACTGCAATCAGTCGAAGCGCAGCTGTCAAAATTTAATTGCACTTCAGATTGTGCGTTAATTTATTTATTAGGTTTTATTGAAAATGTATTTATGGAGCAAATAAAAACGCATAATCTTTAGGGAGCATCTATCAGTCACGAGCATAGAAGAGTGTGCTACTTCCAAAGCGTCATCGGCACCTTTATCCATCCGCCTTCACAGCTAGCGCGTGTATGCGCTTTTTAATCAGACGATTCATTAAAATTGTTCACGCTTTTGAGCGCGCAATTCAAAAATTTAAAACTCCATCTAACCCCAAAATGCGTGAGGCAATGTACACACACACATCCACCAGCAACACGCTTAGAATGTGATTATCAGCTTCCAATACACACACACACACACACACCCACAAGCGCCCTCGCTGCTCCAATTAACCCTCCTTTACGCATCGAATGAAGCTTTGTAACCCTCAAGGCTTTCGGGGTCTGGGCGCTAATTCGATAAACGCATACCGAGCGTGTCGCATACCACCAGCTCGCGGCGAAATTGCAGCAAATTTTGATTTATGCCTTGAAGCCCCAAGACATCCACGCACGCTCCCCTTCCCCCCCCCGCGATCTTCATCTGCCCCATTTCACTCAATCATTTGCGCCGCACACAACTGGCAACACTGTGTCGGTGACTACATAAATTTATATGGACGTCCTCTGGCACAGAGAGTGCTCGCTCGCCTTTGCTCCTTTTGATAAGGAATTTTTATTGCGGATTACACGTTCTGCCACTTCTTTACACTTTTTCTTCTTGAGTTTTAAGCGAAATGAAACTTTTTAATTAGAATTATAGCTTTACCAGGCGAAGCGACATTCAACGTTGAGGGCAAACGAGCAAGGGTTAATATTATTAGGAAGCTTAAAAAGGCAGGAAGAGAAGAGATAAGGAAATTGTAAAAAAATTAATGAAATTAATTAAAGTCATTAACAGCATTGGATAATGGAAAGCAAGTAAGTAAGGCATTTTAGAAGCAAAGTTCAGCTATACGAGTAGCAGTCAAAAAAGTGTTAAAAGAAATAATCCAAATTATTTGGCAGCATTTAATTTTAGAAAGGTTGGGCGTTTCTATATAGCTCCCATATTTAAAGGGTACGAAAACAACAATTATAAAATGCTAATTACTCAGGCCTGTCCTTAAAATCGTACAATGTTTGATGAGGTATCGGTGGCTATCACAGAATCCATCGTAGTCCGATTTTTCGTGAAATATACGAAATTACGATCACTGAATCCAATTTCCTGCGAACGAGTGTACTCAAAGTATACGCAACATTCGTGGGGCTATTCGAATTCAATGATAGCATTTTCGTAGATTTCACGAAAAATCAGACTGCGATGGATTCGGTGATAGCCCTGATGGACTTCACTGCGGGAAAAATTATTCACCAATTGGTTTGACTGTACTCAACACTGTGTAGAGGTCAATTTAGAGAATTTTTTTTTAATAATAAGGTCATTTTTATCGACAAAATTTCTTGATTAGCTAGTCTAAAGACTTATTTAGTGCCTCCTCATAACTATGTGGAACAAATTTTCAGAAGCAAAGATTCCGTTTATATTTGATTCACCTCATATAATCCTTACACATTGCTCAAGTAAGTTTTACAACAACTTTCTAGCCATTGCTCAGCAGTTTTTGATAAGTTTTGCTAAATTTAAAGTTACATAATTAACGCTTGTTCAGCATATATGTATATATGTGTATGTAAATGTACAAATACCAGCATCAACCAGGGAGGCAAAAATAAGCTACCCTGCAAGAAATTTTTAAGGTATAACAGTTGAGCGTTAATTAGTGGCCATTGCTCTCATTCGAGTAAAATTAGGGATAATTTAGTTATCCACTTATACGCCTAACGGGCTCAATGCCAGTAAGTTCCCAACTCATAAATTGCGAGTGTAATTTAGCAACGACATTACGTATGCGATGTTGGTATATTAGAAAAAGTATTTAAGTATTTTCGGCCAGTTAATTCAATAATGGTAATGTTGTTGAAATCAGATTCTAAATTAGTTGCCAAAAAATATTTAGTCAACGGCATTAAAATGCATCAAAATGGGCGAATTAATAACTAAAAGTAGTTTTGAAGAAAACACTGAAGGGAGGGTAATTATAAAGTATTTTACTTTCTTACTGAGAACATGCTGGTCTAAATTTAAGTTGTGTTTGCGATTTTCGAAATGAAATTCTGCAGCTTTTCCTAAGTGCGCTGACAAACTCGACTGGCTACCCATTCGCGTTTGGCATCGTTTCGATAGAGAAAATGAAGACTCGCATCCGCGATTCACTTTGTAAATATTTACATATATTTTATATATTTATAAGCACATGTATGTATGTATATATGTATACCCTGCAGGGAAACCGCGAACTAGTGAATCACATTTCTAGTTCCGTACTAGAACTTTATCGCCAAAAACGAACCAGTCCGGTAGTAGCTAGGTCCCCACCAGTTCAAAATCAACGAAATGTGCCTTTTTTTTTAAACTATTTTATTTTACTTTTTTTCATTAGAAATCTATATCTAAGGTGACGAATTTTGAACTTGCTCGAAATTATCGAAAAATGGATGCAGCGGGGGCTTGTTAACTTGGCATAAATATGTGTTTGGCGGCTTTTTCGTTCAAATACGCTTTCATTCTGCACTTCGCAGATATTTTTTCATAGTTTGACAGTACAAAACAAAAATGTGTGTTAATAACGGAAATAACTGCAAGTACCCCTCCAAACTCAGCTACAGCCAAAGGTATGTAATCATTTCCTAAAATCATTGAAATGAATTAAATTTCAAATTGAAAATACATTTCTTTGAAAATAATTTAAAATCGCACAGATGAAAAAGCCAAAAATATTGAAAAAATCATGACTTCTGTCGATTTTAGAAGTGGTTCGGAACTATAGAATTTAGAACTAGTTCAGAACTAACGAAAAAGGGATGCAAAGGGGGACAATTGACACTTCCTAGGACATCGCAATGTTAAATTCGTTAGTTGCTAGCATGTAAAAGAGATTTATCTCGGTAGAGAAGAGCTACAGAAACGAGCTACAGTACTGGGCCTAAATTCTCTAGCACAGAACCAGCTCGGCACTATTACGTTTCCCGACAGGGTATGTAGTCGTACATCTATATATGTACATACATGCATATATATACAATAAAGTAACACCAGTGCTGCTGTTTCTGGTGCTGCTGGTGCGTAGCAACCTCAAGGCAACTTAACTGAGTGGAGTAGTTGAACCACTCCACTAAATAATTTATGACTTTCAATATTTTCAATATTTGCCGCATTAGCAAAGTGCCATCTCCTCGCTCGGCGCTCAAGAATTCTCCACAATTGGCTACCTCGCGTTTCCCACTTCCTCTTTAATCAGCTTGTCGGTGAGCGAACGGAAGCCAGAAAATCAATGGCGTAACAAAACGGAAGCGTGGCAAAATGTGTTAGCGCTCGCGAGGCGACAACTTTAATTTTCAATGAATTTGAGAGAAGAGGAGGGTGGTAGGTATTGAAGGGCATGGAAGTGAGCAGAGAATCATCTTTAGAAGATTATAGCGAATTTTCTGAAGGCTAGAGAAAGCAAGCAAATAAAAAAAATCAAGTGTGAAAATATGTATATACCCTAATGGTATGGTGGAAAGTGGCGCAAAAGACAACAACAACAGAAACAAGTTATTTTTAAGCAAAAAACCAAACCGACTTGAATTCTCATATACATATTTAAGAGTACCGTTACCAAATTAGTTTGGGACCACCTCAGAGGTATCACCTTTTCTTTAAAAAAAGAATTATAGAAATCGGTTAACGTGGTCCAGAGTTTAGCGGTAACATACATAAAAAAAGAAAAAAAAAATATTCCGACGAATTGATAACCTCCTCCTTTTTTGAATTCGGTTAAAAATAGAAGAGCTTTAAAGTTTAAAAGAGCCAACTGTTCCCGACAACTCTGCATTGGTGCATAAAATCCTCGCCAGCGGCAGCGTAACAGCGGAAAAGAGGATCCAGGGACAGCTTACCGGCTGCTTACCGATAACAAATGTTTATGGCACAACACCCACAGCAGCAGCGATGGGTGGCAAAAGTGCTAGCATGCAGAAAAAAGGAACACTAAAAAAAAAAATCTTTAAAAAATAACAAAACAAATCGAAGCAAAGTTTAAGAGAACGTAACGGCGAGCGCGCTGATGGAGCTTACTTACTTAGTAGCAGAAGGAGTGGCATACAACAAAATGTGGCATGGTGGCAGCATGGCTTGGAACACAGTTTTGCACAAAAAAATAAAAGTAAGTAAATCGCAAAAGAATTGAACAGCAAACAACAGCAACAATAACAACAAGCAAAAGCAAAGCAAAGTAAAGTACATAGAAAGGGATGGCCACTCTACGGCAATACAAACAAACATACAGGCAGACAAAGCAAGAACTGTAGGGTGTGAAAGTTTATTCCGCGCTTTGGCAGCTAATCGCAAAAAGTAAACCATAAATCAACCGCGGCAACGACAAACACAAATCAAGTAATCGAAGGCGAGAAGAAAGTAGAAGAATGAGAAGAAGGCATGAAGCAAAGTGAATGTAGAGGGAATGAAGCGGACAGTTTTAATGGCCTGGGGATGTAGGCGTTTGGATGAATCAATGGGTAAGTGAATACGGAAATACGGTACCTACTAAAAGTAGGAAAGAAATGGCGGAGTTGGTGAGTTTAGAAATAGATAAAGGACAATTTTAAGGCCCGAAGTGGTTGGGTGCTCCCAAATATGGTTATAAAAGCCAGCTGAAACAGGCAGCGCCGTTTTAAAACTAACACTTACGTAAAATAGTTTAAAATAACAAAAACAAAAGCACTTTATAAGCTAGTTGAGAATTACATGAATATACTATGTAGGTACATAGAGAATGAAAACGAATTTAAAACTCGTTGTACAAATTGTTGGATCATCTAATGTTGCAAACATACGATCGATTGAAAATAAAATTTGATCAAAGGATTTATTATGCCCTCAACCTTTGCAAAATTTTTTTCTTTTCACAAGGATCCCACTAAGCTCAAAACGACTGAGAAACGGATAAGCTCCACCTTCGGCCACATTGACTCTAAACCCTTCTGAGGCCTTCTTGAAAGGCATCGCATTCAATGAATTTGGATCTGTTGCACGAAATGACTTCGTCCGGGTTGTAGTAGTGACGGCTGCTTCTCTGGCTGAATTGCGTGCGCCAGGAACAATATTGCCATATTATGGGTTTTAGCTGTAACTTACAAATTGTTAGACAAGCTTACAGCTTTTTTTAATTACCTCCTGGTAAAAATGTCCGTCCTATTTTCAAAATTTCAGATTTGAACGAATACATTAAATTATCTCTCTCGGTTTATTTTGAAGTAAATTTTTAAGAGAAAAAGGGGCGGTTTGTTCTTTACAGAATATACTTAACTTTCCCAAATATCACTTCTTTTTTTAAGGTCACGTTTACTTTCTTCTTGGAAATTCTTTTTTTTTTCAAGAAAATTCACAATATTTTGAAAAAAAAAATCTGCCAACAATGTACAAGATTGACGTACTTTCCTGTGCTCCGGAATTCAAACCCATTGGTTATCTTGTGCAAAGCAAGGAAGGCGATATTTTCTAAGACTTTATGTGGAGCTTTAAGCTCAAATGAAGAGAGGATCTTGAATACCGCCTGGCTGTCATTTAAAAATAGGATTCTGTAGTAGATTTTTAGCTGAAAAATACTCGTTACTTTCCTTATGGATATCGAAAAACTTATTATAGGCTGATACATGCTTGCCTCTATGCCGTTTCCCTATAAAATTACGTTGAAAATAGTAAAACGTCGAAACCGGCGGTTGTCTCCAAAACCAAATTACAACCTTATACGAGTCTTTGAGTCGTGTAAAATGCTTACCTAAGCTATAATTTGTTCGAGGTAGCTATTTTCTTCAAATACAGCAATCTTGCTTATGTCGTCTCTGTCCTCTCTAGGAAGTAGGGCTGGTGGGAGCTGAGTTTCTTCAAGTTGCTACATAGATGATATGACCTTTGCTTTGCCAAGTTCATAGAGGGTTCCTTTTGCCTATCTGCACTATGCTTTAATTAAGTGCTCCAGCTCGAGAATTATTTACACCACCGCTGTCAAGCGTATGCCCATTGCTCTTATAATATACACACATTCTAGAAGTTACTACGGCTAGGGTTGTTCTCAAGCACCAAACGACCGTCTTATAGATCACTTTTGGTTTTACGATAATCGTGTATATACATTTATCTCGGTATATATTGGGACTATACCAACATTTGCCATAAGCGTTTTCATAACTCTGCTCTGTACGAATTCCAGATAGTTCAAATCGCTGTCAACATTAACCACCGCCCCACCCAGAGTTGTGCTCTTCATACCAGAGAGCTCCGCTTCTAATAAGATGTATGATGCCACTTTTGGAGAGCCGATACTAATACCCACCTCGGCATACCTTCCTTTCGTAAAGTTCAATCGTTTTTGTCTAACTACACAGGGACCTTCCCCGCCTGTAGCCATGTTGAATTCGATGCAGAGGTGTTTGCCTCAGAATTTTTGACCCGATCGTGAAATCTTTTCAATTGCCATCAGCACAAAAAAGGTTCGCACCTTAAGAACACAAGCAGGCGTTAGAATGCATAACATTTCGTGAAACCTCTCACTTTGAAACCAACGTTCCATGGTAAATATTTTTACGAATAAGGGGAGATGAAACATAGACTGGTGACCGGCAGGGAAATTATTTTACAAACTCCCTAATATGTGAGTTCACTTACAATCAAAGTGCAAACAAATTATTATCAGTTCAAGCAATGCAAATATTCACATCCATCCAGACTATAACACCAGCATAATAATGTGATAATCAAGCAAATACTGAATGGAAAGAGTTAACAAATTGGAAAAATTGTCTGAACATGAAGTAAAAAGTCATATATGCACTAGAAAAATAGAGAAGTGCTGTGCAAATATACACGCAACTACAAAAAAAAATAACACATGCGCGCTATTTTGCAGGACTTAAATGGAACTGGCTCGGCCTTATATCGACACCACTCCATAACTGCCCTCACTTCGTGCCCGATTCCCATAGTGCCCGCCCGCTGAAGTGAATTTGCAGACTCTTCGCCGATTTGCACTCCAATCCTAACGAAATCTACTATTTGCACACTTTTCAATCTCAAGCGAATCAAAAATGGAACATTTAAAAAAGGGGTGGGGAAAATTTGGCACCAACAGAACGACGGATGAGCGGAGGGGTCAGGCCACAACTACAAAGTGCTGTAGCAACACACAAAAGTCGTTTCAAACGCAAACACATAAAATGGAGTAAAATGACGAAAAACACATAAAATAAGCCAAATAGCCAACGCGGCCAGCCTGAGTCTGGATACACAAATGAATGCTGCGAGAAATTAAAAGGATTTTGGCCAATGTTTACTTAAAATGCTGCAAAAGAAAAAAATGAGAACAGGAGCGCAAGTCAATCGCTTAAGCAAAAATTATAGCTACGAAAAACTGTAATGCGGGGACGACAAAAGAAAACGAAAAAAGAAGAAATATAGAGTACGAAAAGCAATAAAAAAAGCTAGTAAATTGAAGGACGAAAATGGATTTGTGTAGCCGAAAGTAACTTACCTATTCGAAAGAACAAAAAAAATCGAATAGGTTTTACTGAACTGAACTGAAGACGCAAAAGCTAGCACGAATCACCCGAAAAAAAACACACAAACTCTAAAAGGCAGTTATCAAAAGGACAAGATACTGTTTGGGGAGTGAGTGCCTTTTGCTTCAACTAGCTCATGAAGGACTCTCATGGACATGATGGACAACGCAAACTTGCTAAGCAAATATGAATTATAAAGTGAACCTAAAATGGTTGAAGAAGAACCGGAGAAAATAAGTTTGTACTTTAAAAAAGTCGCAAAAAAACACAAAGCAAGCGCCTTTTAAGCGGGCGAACAAATGAAAGTAAAGTTGAAAAAAATGTTAAGTGGCGGAAAAAATCGTCAAGAAAGCTTGATTATGATTGCCGCACCGAATTGGCTTATCTGACTCGGCCAAGCCGTGCAGTTGGCTTTTCAATGGAATGGTGAAGAGCAGTCACTATGTATACAGAAATTTGAAGTGGCTGGTGGCGGCGTTTTTTTTTTTTAACCTTTAACTTGAAGTCAGAAAAGCAAAGTAGCAAATAAGTGAAATAAAAGGACAAGCCGAGTTTTAGGGAGTAATTTCTTCCACATTTCTCAACTGGGCAATATTAAGATGGCTGCAAAAAAGGACCAAGGATTGCATACCTTTAAGATTAATTAAGAACCCTCAATAGTTTCTGTGCAAAATTTGTACCACTCAGCAGGATACCGCAATTTTGCGCGTAAGCCACTCCTACCTCTTACACTAACCTTAAGATGAATTAAGCATTTTAGATAAATTTAGAAGGTCTTAACTAGTGAGAAACTCTTGGAAAAGAAAAAAGTAGGCCCTGCCTAGGGTAGCGACTCCGTCAGTCGCTGTCGTTGAGAGCAATTGAAGATAGGCCCAGGAAACGTGTTGCTTCACCGGGGTCAGACCAAAGGGAAAGATGTCATTGGGTGGACATGGATTGAGTCTGGATAAATGGGGCTTTCGCCAGCTGAGCTATCCACACGTTTCTCTAGAGGCAGGTGAAGATCTTCATCTCCGATGGTGAGTGGTTGAACTCCGATGGTGACGTTCACGGCGGGACAGTTGGCAAAGAAGGCAATCTCGGTCTGTAGAGCGTCAAGTCTCGTGGTTGTGCGATGTCTGCTTGAATCTCGTCCATGAGTTCGTAGAGATATCGCCTGACGTTCGCAGGAGGTGATCCTGCTTCCAGAAAGTGCCTGTTTCTCTTTCAGAAGTTAATGCTCGTATATGTGTGTGTGTTAAGTTTTATGACAAAATACATTTATTTCAAACTATCAAATGCTAAAAAATAAATAAATATAACAAATATGCCAAACTTCAATATTCCCACTGACCTGCGTCTCGTGGGAGCAAAATTGTAGTGAATAGACACTTAGCAGTCAGCACATTATTGCTACTTTCAGTCAAATAAATTCGTACATAAATTCGCCATTCGAGTGGCCAACTTCAAATCAACAAAAGCATTGCCAACAACAGCAACAATGCTTTAGAGGCGGCGGCGATTAGTTTGCACTAATGCAACATTTGGCAGTGCCACAAAGCTGATGGAAGCCACAAAAGCCGGAATGTTGTTAGTTTCCCATGTTGCGTTAGAACTTATTGTTGTTGTTGCTATTTTATGTAGCCCTATCAAAATGGAAATGCAAACGCTTTTGCTACGCTTTGAGAAGCACTTAACACAGTTGCATTTATGCCAAAGGTATAATGGATGATGACGGCTGGCTGAAGTGAGGGTGGCAAGTAAGCAAACATGAATGAACATGCAGCGAGGCAGCGTGCGGCAAGCACGAACATGCCAACCAACGCCCACTCCTCAGACGAAACAGCAGCCGTTCGTGTTTCGATTGTTGTGCGGTGTCGGCACTGTTGGCGAGTTATTGATGTTGTTGTTGGTATTTTGCACTGTTGTTGTTTTCGTAGTACATATGTAGATATTATGCGTACAATCCTCCTGGGAAAATGGCGCTGCGTGCCACAAAGTCTCAACAGCGGCAACGGACGTGGCTACCTACCCACTTCTTACCGTATTTACCACAAAGTGGCATGCAACGTACGTACATATGTATGTACATATGTTTGTGCTTGCCACGCCACAGCGTTGCAGCGCTCACTTTGTCACTTCACACAATAGCGGTGGCAGAAGAGAAGCGAGCATAGTAGACATGACCTAACAGCAATCACCTTCTGTTGCATGCCGCAGCATCAATTTATGTTGTATCTACTTACAGTTA
>NW_016161420.1:46111-51616 GCF_001687245.7 Rhagoletis zephyria
AAATGAAGGCTCCAGTGAATTATGAACAGTAAATTCCTGTTTTGAACCACTGTGCAGCGGTGGCGGCAAATGCTGTAACAAATCGAGAGCTATGCCACAAAAGCCACAGCAAGAATGTTGCACATACCTACATACATATGTATATACAGGTAAATGCAGGTAAATGGAAGCACAGCGGTTGCGGCAGCAATATTGGAACTTCATATCTAAGTAAGTGTTGCCTATTTGCTCTCCCCTTTTTGTTAGTTGCATGCGGCGTATGTGGCAAATGGTTATCTTCATGTCAATTGGTTGCATTATTGAAAACAAATTCGTCTCTGTGACGCAGTAGCACACATACACGGACAGTTAAAAAAAAAAAAAAAAAAAAAAAATATATATATTTTGTATTTTATGTCCAAAAGTAGTTAGTTGACATCTAATGCAGAGGTAACCACCCTTGACTATTTCCCGGCCATCGGCATAGAAATATAGTTAGCTTCCCTCAAAGAAAATATACTCGATAATAGTGACCTTAAGTTCCTTCCAAATCAACTTCAAGTTAACTTATATGTAGTTAGATACATTTCCCGCAGGGTATGCACACACATCTGTTATAAGCTTATAAAGTTCTATGCCGAAACCTATGGTGGTGTGTGTGTTAAAATAAACACTTGCAGGCATAAATAATAATGCGTTTAGAAATAATGAAATGCGATTTGCAAGTGCAGCATTTACCACGGCATGGTGTACGCATATTGTGCTACAAATTTATATCTATTATAAACAAAATTAATGAGAGAAAGTGTGGAAAATTTGAGAATGCAATCGGTTGAAATTCCTAATGCAAATAATGTAATCAAAAATCTTTGGCGTCGACTATGTCTGGCATTTGCATAATTGCGCACCATTATGGCAAATTTTGTGGAAAGTAAGCAATTATAGCCAAATTAGCAGCTACCGACAAGAGAGGCCATGAACAGGAAAGGCATTGTATGTAAGTACATACCTATGTTGCATATATATACTATAAATATTAGCATACATTAAAGATGCAAGATATGTAAGGAGGTAAACAGGAGTTTGTGAAAAGGGGCTAATGCACTTGAAATGTGAATTGTAAACTAGAAATATGAAATTATGATTTGTGATTTATGATTCATGATTTAAGACTCATTATTCATGATTTGAAATTTATGATAAACATTCGACTGATGATTCGCATTTGTTTTATTTATGATTAATGACTTATGATTTAAAATTTATGATTCAAGATTAATGATTTCTAATTCATAGTGCATAATTTATTATTCGATATTTATGCATCTCGACTCATGATATATTTAGGAGTCATGGATGATTCTTGCTTCAGAATTTTTGACTCAATAGTTTTGATTCATGACTTATAATTCCTTTTTACTAATGATTTATGATTAATGATTTATGGATTCCCGATTTTTAATCATTTTTCATTTCATGGATTATGATTCACGATTTATCATTAACGAGTTGTGATTTTTGATTCATTGCTCGTGATTTATGATTTATAAGTTATGATTCACGACTAATAATTCACGATTTTGGATGTATGAGGTGTGAATTTTGATTTGCGACAAAAGATTTATATTCGTGCTATATGATTTATGATACATAATTTACGGTTTATGATTTTTTTTATAATAAATGATCACGTTTCATTATTCATGATTTCTTATTTACAATTTATTTATGATTTCTGGTTTTTGATTCATATTTTGGGACATATGATTCAAGATTCATGATTCATGACTTACGATCTATGCTTTATGACTTAGGATAAGTGATTTAAGGATTTAAGGATTTGATTTAATAACTATGAATTGCGAAAAAATTACGTTTAAAAAACATTAGTTACACTTTATTATTATAATCTCAGACACCACACACTTAACACGTTATCACTACTTCGGCAGTGTTATTATGAAAATCCTTCGGCACTCAACACAAAAAATCTCAAGTCTTATCAAAATTTTCACTTCAAATGCCAACACGATTTGACAGCTTTCCTTAAATTGATGCGAACAATGCAAAGTTTGCACACGTGCGAGTTTTACAACGAAAACTAAAAAAGGACATATGTACATATGTATATACATAAAAGTAAGTAAATGCATATTTGTGTCGGAAAAAATTGCAAGCAAAAGCACTTGAGCGCTAACAATGACTTCCTTTTAGCGAGCATGTAATCGAGAGCAAAAGAAGTACTTTGTACATATCCTTGCGGATATTAAGGAGTGTAGTAGCGAACTATCGTAAATACATACATACATATGTGCTTACATATAAGCGAATGTGTGCATGCAATTTTGTGATTTGATGACATACCGCAAAAAAGAAAACTAGCGAACACAAAAAAAAACGAAGAAAAAAAGCGAGTAAGCGCCAGTTACAACAACACGCTAACGAAGCACAGTGCGTTTTTTTTCTATAAAACATGAGCTTTTGGGCGAGTGCCAACCAACCCTGAACGCCAACGCTCGCTTCCCAGATTTCCGTTTAACCGATAAGAAATACGAAATGTAGCAGATTGCAGTTGCAAAGTGGGAATTCTCGCCGCTTAGTTGCCAAGCTTTGGCATTTGAGTGAGTGAGGTGGGAGCGGCGGTAGTGAGGTGCGCTTTCGACGCAGTGTTGCGTGTCCTGAGCGCATAACAAAAGCTCAATGACGCTGATTTTAAGTGCAGTAACAGAAAAATGGCAGTAGCTGAAATGCCAAAGGATAATGCAACTGCCACTGCCGCTGAGTTGATTGTTGTTGCCACGGCACTCTTACTCGCTGTAATAGTTTTACCTGCATTTCGACACTGACTTTACTGAGTCTTACCTTGTCAAAGTTACATTTTAGTAGTAGTATTTACATCCTTTCGCTTTTTCGCTTTTATGACAAAAACATTTAGCTTAAAAGAGACTCGAAGCAGCAGCAGGAAAAGTAGCTGATTTTTGATTACATACCTGCAACGAAGAAAAATAGGCAAAGCAAAAAAGAAATCCATTAGTACTGCAGCAGGAAATTGCAAAAGTAAAATATTAAAATGCATACATACATACTTATAAACAGAAAAGTATACATATAAAAGTAACGAGAAAATATGTTTGTAAAAGTAATTGTTTTCGCAGCGTGGCGCTCGTTCGGTTGCCTTTATATAGTACACAAGTAAAATTTGCACAAACCCAAAAACCCACAAGTACACATACATACATACAAACGTACACACTTGCAAATCTCTACTTAAGTAGCTGTGGGTTTTGTATGCACTTACTATTAGCTTCCTGATTTATAGAGTTGTTGCAAACAAACAGCAAATCCGCTTCGCCGCCCGTGCACTTGTTCGTGTTGCACGTCTTAGTCTTATTTGGTTTTTTGTTTTTTTTTTTTATGTTTTCATTGTTGCACATTCGTTGCTTACTGCAGTAACAGTCTTGTTCACTTCTTGGTTTGTTGATTTTTGTAGATTATGTGATTTACTTTTTCCATTTGACAAAGTCAGAGTGCAAATCCTGCGGTTGCACTGATTTAAAAAAAAAATTATACAGAGTGCAAGGGTGGAGACTTTTCGCTTTCTCAAAAATGTTGCTGAGGTTAAAAATTTCAGAAGGCCAGAAGACCAAAGACTATTTCTGCTGATTCGGCCAAAGAATGCTTCATGCGAACTACACTTTGATTAGAGGTAACTCCTCTGTTCTTAAGACCAATACAGACCCCTCTTCCACTAGCCCCACAGCGCCCATGCTGCAAGGGCTGGGCATAATGCAACCAGCACCCCTAGAACCCCAATTCGTCCTTCAAATTTAGTACTTTTTATGACCAACATGGACACCGAACCTCTTTATTACCACACAATGCCCCATACCTTGCGGAGGATTTACGGGTCTTTACGCGCTGGCGATGGCGAGTACCGCAGACGATGGAACGATGAGCTGTATGAGCTTTACAACGATATGGACATAGTTCAGCGAATTAAAATACAGCGGCTCCGCTGGCTTGTCCATGTCGTTCGAATGGACTCCGACGCTCCAGCTCTGAAAGTATTNTGAAAGTATTCAACTCAGAACGCGCTGGTGGTAGCAGAGGAAGAGGAAGGCCCCCACTGCGATGGAAAGACCAAGTGGAGAAGGACTTGGTTTCTTTTGGCATTTTAAATTGGCGTCAGTAGGCACAGAAGAGAAACGATTGGCGTGCTTTGTTGAACTCGGCCAAAATCGCTTAGGCGGTTACAGCGCCAAATTAGAAGAAGAAGAATAAGACGTATCAACATCTTCGGTTCAAGAAACTAAGTTAAGCATTAACTAATTTCTTCTGAGGTATTTAGTCATGGCAAATGTTCATAGGAAAAGAGGTTGGCAGAGCAGACTAATGATCCACCGAGAACACTTTGCTGCATTTTGAGATCGCGAATATTGTTCCCGAAAGGTGGACACAGCTTGGACCAGTTCACCCCGACTTCCCGGACTAAGCAGCAACCCTACCAGGGAGTACGGTATAACCAACAACGCTTACAAATAGTCTCTCAATTTGCAGATTCGCCAGCTGATTAAACAACATAAGCGGGAAGAGCCCCTAAACCTAAGGAACGTCGTGTAAGGAAGTGTTGAGCTGCCGTCCGGTCCTTGTTCAACCTGACGAAGTTAAATGACCAAGTGTCTACCACATTCGGTTACTGTACTTATTCGGGGCCGACAAAAAGCATTCAGTAGTTTAGTTAGCAATTTACATTGCACCCTTCGGCGGACAAGGCTATATGTTGCGTCACCAGATGGCTGCGTGTCTCTCGATTTCATCGAAGGTCGGATGGTCATTGGTATGGCCAAAGCCTCAAAATCATTTGACCCAGTCGGCCTTAACACGCTGAAGTTAAAATATCTGGCAGTGAGGTGGTACCTCGCTTAGCTCAACAACCTGCCATCCACCACCATGGAAACCTTTAGAACTTTTTCGGCACGGTCCATAACACAGTGCTGCTTGAAAGCATAGACCTGTCTTCTCTGGAAATTGCTTATTTCTAGGGTTTACCGTTAGATGAGATTGAAGACAAAATTTGGTGGATTCTCTGATTTGGGCAAAGCCATTGTTTTAACACAGATTTTCAGTCGGCCTTTCAACTCCGAGAGGTTGAAATTAAAGGATGGTTAGGATTCCTGAGGAACTTGGTAAGAACATCTGGATTAGATTTCAAGTCAAGTTTTTCACTTTTTGCTTTGAAGGACTTAAAGTTGATGTAAGAGTTTTTGTGCCACCACCTCAGCTGTACAACAAAAAAATCTATAGCAACGGTCGCACTTGAAAGCCATCCTCTTACAATAATTTTTTCCATTTTACCTTTCATTCTTACTCTTAACAAAATCTTCAATTCTTCTTCATCCACGTGTCACATTTTGCTTCTTTTTCGCAACTTTATCCATTATCCCCTTACGCAAAACATTTTTGTATGCACAAACAAGTGCATCAATAATTTTGAAGTGGTTCAGTAGACGTCCGTACTGCCATTTT
>NW_016161421.1:0-10671 GCF_001687245.7 Rhagoletis zephyria
ACATAGGGGGCGTGGCTCTGACATATAGACTAAAATGTGAAAACCACTTATATCACTAAAACCAATTATGCTGGGAAATTGAAACTTAGCACAGATGCATAGATTGTAAATACCCTACTTACGGGGAAAAATGGTAGGCGCTGGGAAAGTGGGCTGTGGCACCGCCCATACAAATTGAAATTCTCAAATGGCTTATCTCTGTAAACGCTTAAGCTTAACGTCCCGAAATTTGACACAGTAACATATGTTGTCAATACCGTACTTAGGCGTGGTAGATTGGAGTCGTACCGCGCATACAAACTGAAACTCTCATATGGCTTATCTCTGGAACCGCTTATGATAAGGTAATGGAATTTTATACACGTACATTTATACACATATAAAATCGCAAGAATAATTCAATTGGGAACGATTTTCTCCCAGATTTTAGAATCGCATTGAATGATTGTTGTTTTGTGCAACAGTTTTTAGAAGATCAGTGTGTTTGCCTTCCCATAGGTGCCGCAGGGATTAAGAGCTATCTAAAAAATCATATTTATGATCAGATTTGTTTCACTTTTAGAACACATATTAGTAACATAAAATTTGGTGTAACTTGTTAGCCCAGTCGTGGTGATAAAAAAAAAATATTGGGCTTTGGCCCAGTCTTGACAAAAACCCGTGTGAAATCGCCGTTAGCGAAGGAAGTATTATCTTTTGTTGTAAGCCTTCAAGATACTTCTCAACCGTTAACGATTCTGATGAAAAAAGAAAGAGTTTATGTAGATGTGGGCAATTTAGTTGTTAACGCTCCAAGAGGCTGCAGACAAATATAATCGAAAAACTTATTTGCGGTCTGTATTGGTATATGTTCATATGACATATTAGTCAGTGATGAACATCTCATCTAATACATACAAATTCGCTAATAAATGGGAGGTAAAAAGATGTCGAATTTCGACAACTGGGCGATACTAGTATATTAAAAATACGCCAATGCATATTTTGCATTTATTATGAAAACAAAATTGCAGTTAAAAAAGTAATTACATCAAAATAACAAAAAATCAACATTAGTAGATAACAATTATTACAACAAGGTTAGCCTTTAGCTACTATATAAATTATCGCCGATTATTTGCCACGAAAATGAATTTAACACAAATAACTTGGCGTAATGCTAAGCTACAAATTCTTGCATAATAAAAAGCTTGAAATCAGTCAAAATCTTGCCAGAGATGTGATTTTTAGTGCCTTTGACAAGTAATATTTTATGAAAAAATTGTCAAAATGTTTATATTTAATTTTTAGTCAAAGAAAAGGGGCAAAAGTTGCATGATTTTTAAGAAAAGTTTCAAAATAAGCCTATTTCTAAAAAGTCGGTGTCAGGGGGCATCGATCTCAAATTTGACACTTTAGTCGCATAACGGTAACACTGAATGAGATTGCTGTGATTTTTTGCGATTTCTGAGAAAATTGCTTTCTTTTTAAATAAATTGGTACTATCGATACTGTCATTAGTGTTCTATTAACCATTTGCAGGAGAGAACAAAGAATAATGGAGAATAAAGGGACAAAAACAAAAAGGCTGTTTACAATTTTGTTGCCGCAAAGGTTGCGCCTTTTAACTCTTCAAAAAGCAAAATAAGAAATTCGTACTTTTCAGCAATGTTGCCAACTTGGTGCTTTTCGCACTAAATTTAGCGCTTTTCTTTATCCAAAACGGGAAAATTTTTGAGCTTGCTGTTGATGCGTTTTTTTTTTTTTTTGATACTTTTGTATAGTTTGACGACACCAAATCTGTAAATCTTAAAAATTTTTGGTAAAATGTATAGCAATCGTAAGTTTTGTAAGCAACTTTACAAGAATGGAAACAAAATCATGGCACAACAATGACAATCATAAGCGATAGAGCATATGTATGCCAACAAAATATGTGACAGCACTTTCAATCACTTTACAGAGTTACATTCGGTATTTTCCCTCGACCTTTAAATCTTTAGTTTCGGCTAACTTTGTTGCATTTTTTACTATCATGCAAAAAAAATGGCATTTCTAACAATAAAATTAATAAAGAACCCTTTAAAAAAAGTATAATCGAAATCGGGTACGATTTGAAGAGTAGGCAGATTTCTTGATTTTTCGTTATGTGTCAGGTGTCAAGCGGCCGGAAAGAAAAGTTCTTTATGTTTTTTTTTTTTAGCTCACGAGATCATAAAAGGTGTATATACTAGCACATAGTAGTTCATGAAATTTAATTTTTAACATTTAAACTGTCAGAAAGAAATTTATAAATTTTCCTTAAATCTAAGCGAAACGGCAACGCTGGGCACAGCTGTAAATTAGAAAATAAGAACAAAAATTTTAACGTCGCTTGGACGAAAATATTTGAATTTATATATATTTATATTTATTTATATCCCTACAAGGAAATTGTTTATTAAATACTTCAATAAAAACTTGTTGCTTTTTTCGAGAAAAATCGTGCTTTTCAGGCTTTAAATGGAAGTTAGGATAATTTGGCAACATTTTTTTTTTTTTAAATTGCCACTGTATAAGTAGTTTTTATACCTAAGTGACATTTTGTTCTGTGATACAGATATTAAAAAAAAAAAAAAGCTGATTTCAAACTTTTTTAATGAAAACATATCGGTCGTCAAGGGTAACATTTTTTTTTGCAAATACGTGAGAAATCATATGCCAATCAATCAAAAAGTAATTATTCTTGCCACAAAAATGGCTCAAATTACCCATACTGCACTGCTAGCATAAGTAATTAAAAGGAACTACTGGACACAAGCCGAATATTGTTAAGAAGAGGGCCAAAGCAACTACAAGTGGACTAATCTGGATACAATCGGGTTGTCGCGTTCTCCCTGGTAATCGCTCGATTAGTGGAGAACGAGCAACTTGCTAAGCTTCGTAATACTGGCACGCGGCTTCTTCAGGGCAAACTGGCGAGGAACTGCAACAATTACCGTCAGGTGCGGATCCCAGAAAACCGATTTTGGAATAACCCGCACTTTGGTCCAACTTTGGCAGTTTGGAAACAGTTTCACAATAATTATTCGTCTCGATTTAATGAAATATCAGAATGATTTAGGCACATGTAAGGTTAATAATAATAATAATAATAGATTGGCGCTTACACATAGTATGTTAGTGTTTGGCCGAGCTTCTCCTCCGATTTGTGGCGTGCGCCTTGATGCTGTCACACAAAGCGGAGGGACCTACAGTTTTACGCCGACTCCGAACGGCGATTGTATTTTTATGAGAAGCTGTTTTTCATGGCAGAAATACACTCGAAGGTTTGCCATTGCCTGCCGAGGGACGACCGCTGTTAAGAAAAAACCTTTTTCTATATTTTTTGGGATGTTGCTTTGACCGGGTCTTGAAGCCAGGCCTTGCGGTGTGGAAGCGCGCACTGCTTACCACTACACCACAGCGGCCGACATGTACGGTTAGGTCAAGGAAAATATGCTACACCCCCTAAGATTGTTCTATATCAAAAAAAGTATACACCTATATTTTATTTTTATATGGGGGAAAAAACAACATTTCCTAGATATCGTATATATGTAATTCTTGAATATCGATATTTTTCAATCAGAAAACTCTGGTTCTCTTCATGAGACTTTCAATAATAATCGCCATATGTTTATTTAAAAAAATTTTTAATACTAACGATTTTTTATCGGTCAACCCATTGCATTTTTCGGGGTTTTTGGGGGACCTATAAATTATAGGCGGAAAATATTTATAGTGACACGCAGAGTGGCTTGATTGGCTGCTTTCTAATATCACTTTCCGTAGCACTGCGGTTCAGTTATGCGGGCATAATGACGACCTAAAATTTACGCCTCCAAAGGGCTCCGTACACTACGGGTGTTAAAGACAACAAAAAGGATGGTGCCTTGACAAAGTACAGAGCATAGAAGCAAACTTTTCCTCTTATCCTGCAAAATGAACGACATCTAGTAGGGAGGCTGGAGCCCAGCACAGGCCAGAACATTAATGCAGACTGATTGGTACGTATAGCCAGAGGGCTGGAAGTCAAAAATGGTTAAATAGCAAAAAAAAAAGCGTCAGTAACAGGTACTAATAAACTTTGATGTATATACATCTGTGTCGCNCAACATTAATGCAGACTGATTGGTACGTATAGCCAGAGGGCTGGAAGTCAAAAATGGTTAAATAGCAAAAAAAAAAAGCGTCAGTAACAGGTACTAATAAACTTTGGTGTATATACATCTGTGTCGCCCCAAACTAGTACCGACATTGTCCCGATTTAGACCCGAAAAGGTCCTAAACTAGTCCGAAAATGATATCGAACTAACCCCGAAATGGTCCCGAAAAAACTCTTAAAGGAGTCCTGAAGTAGTCCCGAAATGATCCATAAAAAGTCCCGAACTAGTACCGAATGTTTTCTGTTGGTACTATTTCTGAATTCGTCTTGGTTTAAAGCTCAGTTAGTCTAGACTTAGCTTAACTAAACTTACCGTAAGAAGTCATCAGTGATTACTCAATACATCAACTTAAGCCAGAGGGGAAATATTTTGTTTTTGTATTCTGGCAAGTCTGTTCTCTCACCGCTGTCAATTTCAGCAAGGCCGTAACTTAAGAATCTAGTTAAAATCTACAGGTTCTAAAGTCTCTTACGGTAAGCTAAGTTTTAACGCATCGAAATAAGTNAAAATATTTTGTTTTTGTATTCTGGCAAGTCTGTTCTCTCACCGCTCTCAATTTCAGCAAGGCCGTAACTTAAGAATCTAAAATCTACAGGTTCTAAAGTCTCTTACGGTAAGCTAAGTTTTAACGCATCGAAATAAGTCAGGATTTACCAGGCCAACAGAGGAATAGATATAGAGAATATCATATATAACATGGAGACAGTCAATGAAGGCATGCAGTTTTTTTTGGAAAGACGATGGAACTTCAAACCTTAACAAATCACAAAAATATTTTGTCCACTTGAATATCAAAAAATAATCTCCCTTTAGCTTACCTGCGTGTGTGAGTAAAACATGGAGAAGTTGCTAACGATGACCGGCACCGGCAATGCTATCGTCAGTACACCAGCAAGAGCGCACAGCGCTCCAACAAACATGCCTGGATAAGTTTTCGGCGCTACATCACCATAACCGACAGTGGTCATGGTGACAATTGCCCACCACAGGCCGAGCGGGATGCTTTTAAATTGATTTTCGGGATTGTCCTGAAACGAGTAAAGTAGACAAGGCAAGAATGTGAATTAATGTAAGCTTTGAAGTCAAGAAAATTACAAACAACTTTACCTGCAACTTCTCCGCATAGTAGGCTAAACTGGCGAAGANTAGCGGGATGCTTTTAAATTGATTTTCGGGATTGTCCTGAAACGAGTAAAGTAGACATGGCAAGAATGTGAATTAATGTAAACTTTGAAGTCAAGAAAATTATAAACAACTTTACCTGCAACTTCTCCGCATAGTAGGCTAAACTGGCGAAGAACACAATGCCGAGCACCAGAAAGAACACAAGCAGCGTTAGTTCCTTAGCCGAAGCTTTGAATGTGTGTATTAGAATACGCAGTCCAGGCGAATGACGCGTCAGCTTAAAGAGACGCATAATACGTACTATCGAGAAGGCTTCCAGCAGACCCGTGTACTCGCCCATGCGTTGCATGACATCCGTGTAGAAGCTGAGCGTGGCGGTGAAGTCGATTATATTCACCGGTGATTTGATAAATTGCCAAATATTTGGCGAAACCTGTGAAAAAAAAACCGACAAGGCTTATCATAGACTCAGACTCACACTTCCCATGTATGCAGATCACTTACAATCAACCTAATGAGCACTTCGATGAAGAACCACACATTACACACCAATTCCACGTAGAAGAATGCCTCATGCGGCTGCCCGTATGACTCATGCCAACCGTGACCATGATGATCGACAGCGCCGAGCAACTTACGCTCAATCAAGTCCTTTACATTACCGCTTAGTATCGAACGTTTCAGGCGATGGCGCTTCGAGGTGCCGCCTTTAAGCGAGAATGTGGCTATCGGCTGACTTGTGTTGTTGATATTCCCCGGTATCGTGTAGTTTGTCACTTTCAAAGTAAACGCGAGCGTTTGATTGTTGCCCAATGCATTTGAAATGTCGCCGCCGACGCCAGCCACGCTACCATGCTGTTTCGACAATCCCATGCTCCCCACAGCGCTGCTGTGTGTACCCGGTGCCGCCGTTATTGTGCTGGCTATATGCGCGCTCGGCGGCACCGGTGGCATATTATGTTGATGAGGTATACTCGGTATGTTCACAGGTGGCGTATGCGGTGCAGCCGACGGACTTGCTCCGTGGTCGGTGTGAGTGGCGGGAAAATCCACACGAAAACCCGGATGGGTCTTCAGGCAGAACGATATCACAGAAACGAATATGAAGAAAACCGACATACTAGCTACGATCTGCGGTGAAGTAGAACAAAAAAAAAATAATAGAGGATTGTGGGCGCTCAAAAAAATATATATTTCGTAGTTTTCAGCCAAGATGACTCACTTTAGCACCCGTTGAGCTGGAGGGTTCGTCAAAGAGTGCCCACACTTTCGGTTTGATGCGCTGCCAACAGCTGAGTCGTCCATTGATGAGCGCTTCTTCGAAACCGAATAGACGTGCAATTTGTTCCTCAGAGGGTTTCTCATTTTCAATATCTAACTTATCTAAAATGGCTAAGGTATTCTAGGAAAGATAAGAGCGCGCTTCAAATAGCTATTTCAAGTGGGGTATTTGCAATTTCGCGCTTACCTGCGTGTCACGATGTATGCTATAGGTGGACCAACAGCAGGGTTCGACTTGATTCGAATCTAGACCCCAAAATTCAAGTTCCTCCTCGAACAATGGACCGCATACATCTGTGGGATAGTGTAGTTTACCGGTTCTGTGAAAAGAAGAAGGCTTTTTTGGTGAGACACAATGAAGTGAAATTAACAAAAACAAAAATCCGCTTAATTGCCGCGCCTTGAAATGAAGAATGTGCAATTAAGCGGATAATGGCGTTTTTAATATTCTTAAATTTTGAAATAGTAAAAATCCGCCTAAAATTAACCTAAAAGTTTGATACAATTAAGCGAGTATGGCGCTTAGCTGGTAGGCACTTAAATGAGTTATTCAATAAGGTATGAGGTAGAGTNTAATGTGTGTAATATTCTTAAATTTTGAAATAGTAAAAATCCGCCTAAAATTAACCTAAAAGTTTGATACAATTAAGCGAGTATGGCGCTTAGCTGGTAGGCACTTAAATGAGTTATTCAATAAGGTATGAGGTAGAGTTCATTAAATTATTGAGACATTTTAAACGTTTAATACGCTCTTATGCTCTAAAGTGATACGCACTTAAGTGATAATCACTTAAAGGGATCGCATAAAAAATATAAACTGTTACCATTTAGGACTTAATTCTTCTATAAAAAAAAAGTCTGACTCAAAAAAATTTTGACTTTTAGAAGGAGGCAATGAACCAAATAACATTTTATTGAGTGCAGGGAATGAGAATTGATGGCAATTTATTAAAATAAAACAAAAATGTTGCCTCCTACATGACGAAAGATATACACTAGGGCGGAGTAATTTAATTTCGGAAAGTGAATGACATATTCGAATTCTACGTTCGATTCTAAGCAAAAATGTTAAATAAACTACTTAACCAAAATAACCTTTGATCCTCTCAATTTTTAGAAGAAAAATCAGGGTATAATAATTTTTTTGAACGAAATTAAATTTCATTTCCAAATTTTGTGCTTGCTTTATGCAATTTTCTTTTGAAAATTGGTAGGGTCAAACATGATTTTTGGTATATAGTTCACTCGCCATTTTTGCTTAAAATTAATCGTAGAATTTGAATTTGCTATACGCTTTCTTCGAAAATTTTGCTCCGAACAAATTACTCCCCCCTAATGTACATATTTGTAAATACAATATCAAGCTCTAACCGCAAAAAGGAAGTAAGCGAATTTTTTTTCAAAATTTTCTTTTTGACACAGAAATATACATACCTAGCCTAGCATCTAGATTCATTTCTCCATCAAAAATAAAATTTTGAAAACAAATGTCGCTTACATCTTTTTGGCGGTTAGGGCTCGATATGCGCTTTTTTATTTTTATTCAATCTATACTAATCTATACTAAGTCCCTTTTTTTGTAACAGGTAATCTCGCGAACGGCTGGTCAGATTTTCATGAAATTTTGTATAGAAATAGCTTTCGGTAACCACCATGTTTTAGGCTAGAAAATTTTACTTTTTTCGGGTAGGTGGACCAGAAACCGGTCTATTCGAAAAAATCTTATTATAGTCCGATTTGCTTCAAATTTAGTACGTAAGTAGCTTTTTAGCATATATTAGCATATGTGATAAATTTTTTCCGAGAAGTGGANAAAAATCAGGGTATAATAATTTTTTTGAACGAAATTAAATTTCATTTCCAAATTTTGTGCTTGCTTTATGGAATTTTCTTTTGAAAATTGGTAGGGTCAAACATGATTTTTGGTATATAGTTCACTCGCCATTTTTGCTTAAAATTAATCGTAGAATTTGAATTTGCTATACGCTTTCTTCGAAAATTTTGCTCCGAACAAATTACTCCCCCCTAATGTACATATTTGTAAATACAATATCAAGCTCTAACCGCAAAAAGGAAGTAAGCGAATTTTTTTTCAAAATTTTCTTTTTGACACAGAAATATACATACCTAGCCTAGCATCTAGATTCATTTCTCCATCAAAAATAAAATTTTGANTTTGCTTTATGCAATTTTCTTTTGAAAATTGGTAGGGTCAAACGTGATTTTTGGTATATAGTTCACTCGCCATTTTTGCTTAAAATTAATCGTAGAATTTGAATTTGCTATACGCTTTCTTCGAAGATTTTGCTCCGAACAAATTACTCCCCCCTAATGTACATATTTACAATATCAAGCTCTAACCGCAAAAAGGAAGTAAGCGATTTTTTTTTCAAAATTTTCTTTTTGACACAGAAATATACCTACCTAGCCTAGCATCTAGATTCATTTCTCCATCAAAAATAAAATTTTGAAAACAAATGTCGCTTACATCTTTTTGGCGGTTAGGGCTCGATATGCGCTTTTTTATTTTTATTCAATCTATACTAATCTATACTAAGTCCCTTTTTTTGTAACAGGTAATCTCGCGAACGGCTGGTCAGATTTTCATGAAATTTTGTATAGAAATAGCTTTCGGTAACCACCATGTTTTAGGCTAGAAAATTTTACTTTTTTCGGGTAGGTGGACCAGAAACCGGTCTATTCGAAAAAATCTTATTATAGTCCGATTTGCTTCAAATTTAGTACGTAAGTAGCTTTTTAGCATATATTAGCATATGTGATAAATTTTTTCCGAGAAGTGGACCATGGACTGCTCTATTCGAAAAAAAAAGTATTTACGGTCCGATTTGCTTAAAATTCGGTACGTAAGTATTTTTTTAGCATATATTNTTTTTTTTTATTTATGTCTAACAACTAACCATAGTTAAAACAGACATTAAGCAGAATATTAAATATAACTATCTGTCATTATGCTAAATTGTCTACTTAAAAATTTAATTTACAAGAATTACTTACATATGAAAGAATTCAAAAACCCAATCTGGAATTTCAAACAGATTAGAAATTACAAAATGTACATGATCTTAATGACTGGACATAAGAAATCTTTCCAATTCTAATGTGGTTGCTCTAGTATTGGTAAAGTCTATGTCTAAAAAATTTGAAAAGTGATTGAAGTCTGNTTTTTTATTTATGTCTAACAACTAACTATAGTTAAAACAGACATTAAGCAGAATATTAAATATAACTATCTGTCATTATGCTAAATTGTCTACTTAAAAATTNGGTATTGGTAAAGTCTATATCTAAAAAATTTGAAAAGTGATTGAAGTCTGATAAGGTTCTGTTTATTGGCGCGTTTGCACCATAAACCGTTCCACTTAGCCCAACCTTAAACACGTCAAAACGACGCAAGTTACGGCTAGGAACATAAAAATGGATTCACTCAAGTAGGGCCGGGCACTCAACTTTTCCCGAAATAATACCCAATAAAAATGCGATAGCCTGAGAAGTTCTTCTATTATGCAAAGTTGGAAGGCTANATTCACTCAAGTAGGGCCGGGCACTCAACTTTTCCCGAAATAATACCCAATAAAAATGCGATAGCCTGAGAAGTTCTTCTATTATGCAAAGTTGGAAGGCTAATTAGCCGACAACGGGATACATATGAAGGCAATGGTTCCGCAAACCTTAGTGAACGCAAAGCAAAGCGTAAAAATACCTTTTGCACCTTTTCTAAACGATTTATATGAACAGAATGATTCGGTCTCCAGATAAANAAAAATGCGATAGCCTGAGAAGTTCTTCTATTATGCAAAGTTGGAAGACTAATTAGCCGACAACGGGATACATATGATGGCAATGGTTCCGCAAACCTTAGTGAACGCAAAGCAAAGCGTAAAAATACCTTTTGCACCTTTTCTTAACGATTTATATGAACAGAATGATTCGGTCTCCAAATAAACGCGGCATATTCCAGTTTTGAACGCACAAACGCTGTATAGAGCATTTTAATAGTATAAGGATCGGTGAACTCTGAAGAGTGACGTCTAACAAATGCAAGCATGGCAAATGAGTCAGCAATAGTTTTATTTAAGTG
>NW_016161421.1:10770-17727 GCF_001687245.7 Rhagoletis zephyria
CATTGTTGCCGCCAGGGAGTGAAGAGGAAAAAATTTATTTCGCTTTGCGAATAACCGTGCTATGAAATGCCGCACAACTGGAGAATTTCAAGAACGGATATAACACTTTCCTTAGGTTATTTAAAGCGGCCACCAAACCTTAATCTTAGCAGACAAATGTGCCAATGAAAATCGTAAACGTGAATTGTTGGTGAAAATGTTGGACCAAAAAGTTTCATTAAAATATATAAAAATTTTGGGCGGGACGAAGTTCGCCGGGTCTGCCAGTATTAAATAAAACGGTAATTCAATAACAGCCCAACTTAACTTTACACTTCCACATGTCTACAGCTAACCGCAAACCTCACGTGCTATCGTGATGAATATGACACCAGTTAAGAGCAAAATTTAATATTTACGAACATAAAATAAGTAATGAAGCCAAGAATTAAGTCAAAGCACAAAAGCCCAAAAATTTAATTTACATCAAAGCTATGAAACTGTTGCAGCCCTATAGTAAGTTCGACTGGCTCCAGACTGGCGCAAAAGTGTTTTTTTTCTGAATGGTTACCAATTTGTGCTTAGAAGCCACTTGCTGATATCGAAGCGTGAGATAGCAACTCTGTGTATAGTTTTTATAGGAGATAAGAGAGATGAGCTCAGTTTCGATTGTTAGCTATCGATTTAATAAGCTTTTTGATACGAATTATGTATCTGCATAACTAGTACAATAACCGCTTAAGCGAACAGAGAGGCACACTTAGGTCAGTTATTTTCCCGTGGTGTTATAGAGCCAACGTGTTTTCTTATCGAAGCGTTAAAGATCGCACAACATGTGCGGGGGGAGAACACCTAAACATAGAAAGACATTTTTATTAAAACAAGTAATGATTAAGCAAAAAACAAAACCGACTTTAATTCCTTTTATATAGGTATATCTAGATCTAGCAGCTCTCACGCAAGATGCGAGCAACCCGCCAAAAGAAAAATTCAGTTAAAATACTTTGTCTCATTTACAAATTTTCTAATGCTGANTGCTCTCACGCAAGAGGCGAGCAACCCGCCAAAAAAAAAAATTCAGTTAAAATACTTTGTCTCATTTACAAATTTTCTAATGCTGACTATTGCGACGTTCGAAAGCTCTATTAGATGCC
Source organism: Rhagoletis zephyria (assembly GCF_001687245.7). Lineage (NCBI taxonomy): Eukaryota > Metazoa > Arthropoda > Insecta > Diptera > Tephritidae > Rhagoletis > Rhagoletis zephyria. The sequence continues at coordinate 11,904 of NW_016161421.1, forward strand.
CCGGCACATTCGTTTTTGTCTATACGTATAATAAAATTGTAACAGGCCGATGACATTATCAGCCCACTTCGGTGACTTATTAGAGCAATAGTAGAGGCCAATTCAACACTTAAACCAATGCATGGAATCGAATGCAGTTTTCGCCGATGTAGCTTTAGGTCTATTTTAGAGTTGCCACCTGTTTGAAAATTGTAGTTTCGGCAAATTGATAAGATGTCTGAAGTATTGAAATATGGCTATAAAAATAAAGTTGGTTAAGAAGGCTTACAGCCGAAACAAATTTTCGGGGAAAGTTGCCACCTGTTTGAAAGTTTTAATCTAATTTAGCTAATTCGATAAATTAAATATGGCAATATGGGTATCAAACTAAAGAGATTTAGGAAAGTTCACTGTCACCTGTATATTTTGTTTTTTTTTTTGTGTCTTTTCGAGATTGCCAGGTGAAGAAATTTTCCGGAACTCATTAATGAGCTTTAAGGAATTCCTACCGATTTAACATCCAATAGATTTCTGTTATGGAGCAGAAACGTTTTAGTTAGCCTGGTGTTATTCCTCTTTAATTTGGTGCATAAGTGTATCGTATTGTCAGCGATCTTCAGCATATATCAAAGGCGCTCTATGGCTGTCCGTATGGCAAAGTTTTTGACGCAGTGTTGACGATGAGGGTATTAAGGACCTGGAAACTGCTCTTTACTTCAGAGTTTGATGTGAATCAAGAGTAAGCAGGTGTACGAAGTTCACCCCCCAGCAGAGAAGGAACAAGCTAGCGGCTTGGCGCTGCCACCCTGCATTGCCCAACACCGACTTCAGAGACTCGCGAGAGAGTGTTGTTTAGCGTACTGGGTTGGTAACGGCTTAGGCCGAATCTGTAACCATCTCCTAGCTGGAGTGGAGCAGAGCGTCTTCTCCGATTGATGGATGATGTACGGACCTTTTTCCTCTAAAATATTCGAGATTTAGACGATCGTACGAATGGAAGGACCTCTCTAGGCAGTTTGAGACTAAATCAGGTTTAAGAAAAGCCGATTCACTCATGTGCGAATTTTTTAATTTGATGTTGGAAAGCTTAATAAGAGCTGCAAATGTGATTGACAGCCGCACCATATATTATCAAAAGACAGATGCTGCTTGGGTATGCAGATAATATTGACATCGTCGGTCTGATACCCAGGGACGTCAGCGCAGCATTTTCGAACTTTGAAAAAGAAGTTACAGAGGTTGACCTACCGGTCCACGAGGACAAGAAAGGGTATATCCTGGCAATACATACGTCACTGTTAGCAGTTAAAGTAGTGAAAGACTAGGAGCCCGCATAAACATCAATGCCAACCGGAGATCAAGCGAAGAATATGTCTTGCCAACAGGTGATACTTTGGGCTTGGTAAGTAATTGAAAAACAGAGCCCTTTATTGACGAACAAATGCACTACAAACCTCTCACATGCAGGGCGCCAAAACGTGAAAACTATTCAACGCAAGAACTACGACTCTGTTCGCGTGGGTGACCTGCACCAAAGTGCGGACAATGAAAGCAGGGGCGCCCGCGAACACAATAGAAGAACCAAATGCAGGACCTGTGCAAGATCAAAAGAGAGAGGCAATGGGCGAAGGTTTTTGGTCGCAGCCCAAACCGGCAAACGGTTGTAAGTAGTGTCAAATCATCATGCAGTGTGGTGATATCAGAATGTTCAATAGAATGAATTATTATTATATGTAATTCTAAACGGTCAGCTTTTCAGGTTGTTCTTAGCTTTTATGCAGGGTTTTTATAATTATCCTCAGATAACATACACATGTATGTGCATGACAAAAATTCCGGGCATGCAGATGTGTAATAAATATATGAAAGCGATGCCGAGCAAGGGAGGATAAAAATAATTTGCGTCATCTGCGCGACGTGCATAATAGGGACATTAATGCACAGCAGGTGGCTGAGCCTTTAACAACTAATTTAGCGAAGAAAGCACAAAGAAAGACAACGAAAAACCTCAGACATGTGTTCTTACCATTATATATGTACATACATGTTCACCTAAGTACGTGTAGAAAAAATTAAGAGAATACTCCGACCAGCGAAGCCAGATGCATTGCCGGAAAAAAAACAAATCCGTTAAATACGGTAATCCGCTTTCACTAAAGCGTGATAAAATGAAATTATTAATGCCATAAAAGAAATTGCTTTCCGTCAAACTAAAGGCGACAATCGAAAGTCGACAGTGGAGAAAGAGCAAAAGTGCGGCTTACCAACACATATGCACACATGTATGTATGCGCATCAGGCACTGGAGGATACACAACAAATATGTACATTAGGTCGTACCACCTTTCAAGCAAACAAAAAAAAATTAAAATAATGCCTTAGCAAAAGTTTAATGATCTTTTGTGAAGTTTACGGGATATTACTGGCTAAAATAGTTGCAAATCTTTTGTACAGTGAGCTTTATGCACGAAAAGTGAGCTTAAGCTCAGACTCCATTTTTGCACTGATGGAGTGAGCTCAAACTCAATAATTTGTACACAAAATCGTGTTGGAGTTTGAGCTTACTTTTTATGCATGAAGCCCAGTAGGCAAGATAGCATGAGAGATTCTGTCACAAAAGTCTTACAAAAAAAAAAATTCCCTTGCCAACTTCCATGGTGGAAAGCTCTTTTGGCAGAAAGCACTTTGAGCATATTGGAGATGTATGTTTATAATTTTACTCGGGCCACTCCTACAGCCGCAATGGCCGAGTGAGCAAAGCACTGACGTACTATTCGAGAGGTGCAAGGTTCGTATACCCAGTATAATTTTTTTATTTGGTGTTAAATATACATTGTTTAATTCTTTTTATTTTTTGGATTGTTAATTTGTTTAATTTCATTTTATGTTTTTTTTTTAATTTAATTTTTAGATTACATTGTTTTAAAATGAAAACATGCTTTTCAATTTCGTTTAATCTAATTTTTTAATTACATTTTTTTCTTTTTTAATTTAATTATTTTCTCATTTTTAGATTTCATGGTTTAAAAAGATAAATATTTTTTGTAATTTTAATAACAGTTAGAAATTTACTTTGTTAACTTTTTCTTTCTATTTTGATCATTTTTTAATTAATTAGATTTATTGTTTTAAAAAGATAACTATCTTTCCTAATTTTAATAATTTTTGCAAAGTTATTTCGTTAATTTTTTGATTTTATTTTAATTTTTATTTAATTAAATTTTTATTTAATTTTTAATTTTTATTTTCTTAAAAAAAATATATTTTTTTATTTAATTTACTTTTAGAAAACTTATTGCTAAAAATCAAACAGAACAAGAAGCTACAACATATATATTTTTTAATTTATTTTTATTATTTTTTAATCTAATTATCTTTTAAATTTTAGACTTTATTGTTTTAAAAGGACAAATATTTTTTCTAATTTTTTTTTAATTTTTTAAAACTTATTTTGCTTATTTTTTTTATTATAATTATTATTTTTTACATTCAGTTTTCTTTTAATTTTTAGTTTTCCTTGTCCTAAAATGAAAAATATATTTTTTTATATAATTTACTTTTAGAAAGAAACGTTCCTCGTTAGCAGATTAAGTAGTGTTCCGAAAGATAGAAAAGAGCTTTCAAGATTGTCACCACAATCGTCGTACGGCAGACTTTTGTCTTTCGAGAGACTGTGATGAGTTGAAAGACAATTGCCTGTTTTATTTCCTGACGTTAGGGTGGTACGTTAGGGTGGTAGAAACTGGGCTCTGCTGGGTAAGTACTGCAACGGGGTACTTGAGTTGAATGAACTTTGGAACGAAAAAATTTTCTCATCGAGACAAAAACATCGATATATCGTTCATCTAATTGTAAATGCACATACGACGAAAACTATGAAAAGGCGACCCCTATGTTCGTAAAAAAAAAACAAAAAAAAAATTGTATTCTAAGCTGCTTTGCAAATATACCTTAGATTCACGTGTGTATGGCAAATTTTTTTTTCTAGTAGCGTCTAATGTGCACACATACCCACAAACACTCCCGCATAGATCAAGAATATGGATTTGAAAACGCAAACAGAATTCGTGTTGAGAGTCAATTTTCTGCAAGAATTGTTTGATACATATATCTATAGGTGTGTATATAGCTACATACTTGGCTACGTAAGACGAGCTCACGCCTGATGGAAGACGCATAAAATTGCATTGCACCAGACTATGACACTAAAGCGTGTAGTGTATAGCATATCATGCGCTTGCTGGCGTCTACACAAATAACTAGCAATAACAACAATTTTGTGCTGAAAATCTATTTTGTAGCGTTGAAATGCCAAAATAGCAAAAATCTTACGTTTCCACTTTCCACACTTTTGCACAAAATCTACTTTCGTTTTGTTGTGACTTTTGGGAATATTGATACTCCCACGGTTATGGTGTCTCGATTTGATGATGGATGTTTGCAGAAATTCTGTGTCTCGGAACATTGAAATGAAGCTGAGGCGAAATGTGTTTTGAACATTTCTACAAATTTGCCGGTGGAGCTTTAAATAATTGAATGAAATAAAGCGTATAATGCATTAATAAAAATGGCCCGTAGTCATAGTCAAAATAAAGTCGACTTTAAAGTTAGTTGCAGCTTTTTGACATAATTTTCAATGGGATATCTGTCAAAAAAGCTGCAACTAACTTTAAAGTCGACTTTATTTTGACTATGACTACGGGCCAATATCTCTAGGTTTACAAAGTCGAAGTCAGTATGCCGGTGTAATTTCTTCATTCGTCGTGCAGCATCTGTATCGCTCATGCGAGTAAATTCTCAATTTAGTAAGATTTTACCTCTTAGCTCTTCACTGTCTTTCGAAAGACTAGTTGAAAGATCTGCTAACAGCAGGTCTTAGCCGCGATTGAGAGAATACAATTCTATCATTCTTGGGTCTTGAAATTACTTGGAAAGTGTAACCGCTGCACCAATTTCTTCCAAACTTGGCACAGTTGTTGACCTTGCTATAATCAGGCCCACATCCCATATAACGGTAATTTAGAGAAATACGAAATCTTCGATAAAGCAGTAAATATTAAAGGTAATTTATTCAAAATAGGTGCTTGCAACAATTTTTCACCAAGAAATACGTTTATGATAAAATTTTGGAAAATGGGCGTGGCACAGCCCACTTATGATCACATATATGTCGGTAACCGTTCTACCAATTTATACCAAACTCGGTACGGTTTTTGTGCTTGCCACATAAATGCAAAGCACTGAAAATTATTGACTAAAATTACGGCCGTCTTTCATATAACGGTAAATTTTAGAAATGCTCGAAACTTCAATATTTCGAAATTTAAGGACGCTAATTTACTCAAAATTGATACACCCCGGCTTACCATGTAGCGGTAACTTTCGGAAAGGTGAAAAACATACTAAAAAAAATTGCGATAGCAAAATCGATAATAATATTGGTAGCAAAATCAATTAGTAAACGATAAAAATATCAATAAAAATATACATAACAAAATCTATAAAAATATCGATAAAAATTTTCATAACAAAATCGATAAAAATATCGATAACTTTAACTTTATTTTCTTATTTTTTTTTAATTTTTAGATTTTATTGTATCTAATTTCATTTCCTATTTTTAATTACTTTTTTAGTTCAGGTTTATTTTCCCCTTTAAATTTTATTGTTTTAAAAAGAAAAATAATTTTATTTTATTTCGTTTAGTATTTATTTTATTTTTTAAGTTTAGAATATGATAATTAAAAAAGAAAATGATTTTATTTAATTTTTTTTAATTTTTAGAAACTTAATTTTCTATCGTTTAATTTTAAATTTTAGTGTTAAAAAAATATATACATATGTA
>NW_016161421.1:23766-28892 GCF_001687245.7 Rhagoletis zephyria
AAAAAAGCTGCAACTAATTTTAAAGTCGACTTTATTTTGACTATGACTACGGGCCAATATCTCTAGGTTTACAAAGTCGAAGTCAGTATGCCGGTGTAATTTCTTCATTCGTCGTGCAGCATCTGTATCGCTCATGCGAGTAAATTCTCAATTTAGTAAGATTTTACCTCTTAGCTCTTCACTGTCTTTCGAAAGACTAGTTGAAAGATCTGCTAACAGCAGGTCTTAGCCGCGATTGAGAGAATACAATTCTATCATTCTTGGGTCTTGAAATTACTTGGAAAGTGTAACCGCTGCACCAATTTCTTCCAAACTTGGCACAGTTGTTGACCTTGCTATAATCAGGCCCACATCCCATATAACGGTAATTTAGAGAAATACGAAATCTTCGATAAAGCAGTAAATATTAAAGGTAATTTATTCAAAATAGGTGCTTGCAACAATTTTTCACCAAGAAATACGTTTATGATAAAATTTTGGAAAATGGGCGTGGCACAGCCCACTTATGATCACATATATGTCGGTAACCGTTCTACCAATTTATACCAAACTCGGTACGGTTTTTGTGCTTGCCACATAAATGCAAAGCACTGAAAATTATTGACTAAAATTACGGCCGTCTTTCATATAACGGTAAATTTTAGAAATGCTCGAAACTTCAATATTTCGAAATTTAAGGACGCTAATTTACTCAAAATTGATACACCCCGGCTTACCATGTAGCGGTAACTTTCGGAAAGGTGAAAAACATACTAAAAAAAATTGCGATAGCAAAATCGATAATAATATTGGTAGCAAAATCAATTAGTAAACGATAAAAATATCAATAAAAATATACATAACAAAATCTATAAAAATATCGATAAAAATTTTCATAACAAAATCGATAAAAATATCGATAACTTTAACTTTATTTTCTTATTTTTTTTTAATTTTTAGATTTTATTGTATCTAATTTCATTTCCTATTTTTAATTACTTTTTTAGTTCAGGTTTATTTTCCCCTTTAAATTTTATTGTTTTAAAAAGAAAAATAATTTTATTTTATTTCGTTTAATATTTATTTTATTTTTTAAGTTTAGAATATGATAATTAAAAAAGAAAATGATTTTATTTAATTTTTTTTAATTTTTAGAAACTTAATTTTCTATCGTTTAATTTTAAATTTTAGTGTTAAAAAAATATATACATATGTATATATTTTTTAATTCATTCTTTTGTTTAGGAACTTATTCTATTTTGCTTTTTATTTTGTTCCTTTTTTTAATTTTATTTTATTATTTTTTAGTTTATATTGGATATTAAAAAAAAATTTTAATTTAATTTTTAAGAAAATCGTTTTTCTTTTTTCTTTTTTAATAATTTTTTTTTTTTGTTTTTATGATTTTATTGTTTTAAAAAGAAGATTTTTTTAATTTTATTTAATTTTTAGAAACCCATACATTTTCTAATTTAATTTTCTTGAATGCATTATTTTAATTTTTGGCTTTTTATTGTTTTAAAAGTAAAAATACATATGTATATATTTTGTTTTTATTTAAGTTTTAATTGCTAAAAGACAAACTAAAACTAAGACCTCGTCGTTAGCAGATCTTTCAATTAGTTTTTCAAAAGACAGAAAAAAACAAAGCAAAGTAGTTGCCGGAATTGACAATTGCCTTATTGAAAACCTTAGTCTTTCAAAAGACTGGTAGTTTGAGACAGTTGCCAGAATTGCCCTGTTAGAAAATATAAGTGTCATTATTAAATCATGATTCAGCCATCGATATGCGTTAAAAAAAAATATTTTGTACTCTCTAAACAGTGACTTAACCGCTTAAAGTAATCTATGAAAAGTAATTAGAAAAAACACCTAACAATAAGCAACCAGAAGTATAAAAAATGTATGAATCTTCGATGACTATGTATTTGTAAACCACAAAAGCAATGAAATTTAGAAACGTCTACAAAGCAATTACTCGACACTAATTAAGTAAATTTCGAAATCTGATATTTCTTGCATATTTGTGTGTATGCACGTATTTCAGTCAATTTTTGCAAGCTCATAAACTCAGTTCCATTGATTTGCCACCAACAAAACTAATTGATTAATTACAGGTTAATTCATTATTGACAGCAAAGTATTTGTAAGCAACGCTGTCAAAAAGGGGCCGTAGCATTGGCGACTCAATCAATCAAACTAAGTATACACAAAGTGTAACAGTAATAAATTACACAAATGCGGAAAATACGTGTAAACAAAAAAGTTTTTTTTTTTCAACAAATGGCCAACAGCAAATAACTTTGGAATGTCAAAACAAAAAAAAAAAATAAAATAAGACCGGACTTTTCTGAGGGTTTTCACATTTGTGCGAATCATTTGCTGAACGCTAATGGACCGCACATAAATCTATAGTAAATGTAAATTAAAAATGTATTTATAGAACATTGCTTACCTGTAATAGTTCAGTATTTGCGTAAACACACCCGGATGGCGATCGAAGAAATATTCATTCAACACCGGATCATAGTTGGCCAATGCTTCGGTGAGGCGGGATAAGCGTGTGGCGGGTATTTTTTTCAAAGTTGCTTTGTAAGTTTCATATCTGTAAGTAAGCGACAACAAGAACAACACGCAATATTTCAATATTTAGAAAGTACGAATAAGTAGTTCAAGAAAAGAAATGTCAATGGCACTAAGAACAATAATAAATAAATACTTACATACTTGTAAATAAGGCAAAGAAGTAAATGTACAGTAGGTATGCTTTTGAATAATTGATATGCCTCGATTTACTTATAATGAAAGCTGGTAAGTTGGACACATATAAATATACATATATATAGGTACGAATATTTTGATGAATTTACATTTGTGTCCACATCAAGCCACACGACCAACCAGCAGCCACAGCCATAGCCACAGCCACAGCAGTAGTTCTTTGCCTTTGGAAAAAGCCTTGACACATAATTTCATTAGAAGCCAAGTGTTTGAGCGTAGCACACTACTACTTTGGCTAACGGCAAGTTGACGCACTCAGCAGCTACATATAACCTTGTGGCGGCATGTGGCACTAATGTATTTGGAGCATGAACATTGATAGACTGCGATGTATACTACCATACATGCCCTGCAGGGAAACCGCGGACTAGTGAATCAAATTTCTAGTTNCAGCAGTAGTCAGTCAGTGTGCGTACGTTCTTTGCCTTTGGAAAAAGCCTTGACACATAATTTCATTAGAAGCCAAGTGTTTGAGCGTAGCACACTACTACTTTGGCTAACGGCAAGTTGACGCACTCAGCAGCTACATATAACCTTGTGGCGGCATGTGGCACTAATGTATTTGGAGCATGAACATTGATAGACTGCGATGTATACTACCATACATGCCCTGCAGGGAAACCGCGGACTAGTGAATCAAATTTCTAGTTCCGTACAAAATCTTTATCGCCAAAAACGAACCAGTCCGATAATAACTATCAAAATCAGCGAAATGTGGTACTTAAAAAAAAAAAAATGATTGGGTTGTTCACACTTGCCTGGCTATCAGGTTATCTGGTTAAACATTATTATTCTGTAGGGTATGTTATTATTGTAAATTGAATAAAAAATATAACCGCATAACCAGATAACCAGATAACCTGATAACCAGGCAAGCGTGAACAACCCAAATTTAATTTCACTTTTTCATTAGAGATCTATATCTAAGGTGTCGAATTTAGAACTGGTTCGAAATTATAGAAAAAGGGATGTGGAGAGAACTATATCTTATTTGTCGAATTTAGAACTGGTTCGGAGAATTATAGAAAAAGGGATACAGCGGGAACTTGTTTACTTTACATAGACATGTGTTTGGCGGCTTTTTCGTTCAAATACACTTTTATTCTACACTTCGCAGATGCTTTTTCATAGTTTGATAATACAAAACCAAAAGTTTGTGTTAACATTTTAACATCTTGGCGCCGTCTGGAATCTAACGAATAACAGCGGGCACCTCTGCAACGACAGCTACAGCCAAATGTATGGAAGCGTACATTTCTTACAATCATTCAAACAAATTTAATTTCAAATTGAAAAAAAAAAACATTTCTTTGAAAATAGTTTAAAATCGCGCACACGGAAAAACCGAAAAGATTGAAAAATTATTATACTTTTTTCTTTCGTCTGTCGATTTTAGAACTTGTTCGGAACTACAGAATTTAAAACTGGCTCGAAAGCGTGAACTAAATGTACTAGACGCGCACCAGTTCAGAATTGGAGATTTTACCCACAGGGTGGGTACATGGTAGATGAGTGTACGTCTATGCGTATTTAGATAAGCACACATCCATATGTACTCATGTATATACATACATATGTATGTATGTGTGTCAGTATATTTTGGTCACTTTTGGCAGGAAATGCATAAATGCTCTCGTTTGCTCAATGAAATTATTATAATATGCAATGTGAGTTATTTAATTTATATAGATTGTGTGTTGAGTTTGAGGTTCGAAACGTAAAAAACACTAACAACAAAGAGGACAAAAAAATCCTCAGATGAGCTCTCGTAATGAATCATCATCCATCAGTTAGCATGTGTAAGGCGGATTTTTGTTCTTATCAAAGCAAATATTTACTTCAACGCCATCTAATATATCAGTCTCAATTTATTCCAATCCGGCTGGCGCGCGCTAAGCACACCGTTAGATCTGCAACTATATTACAACTGTCACGTGAAGCAGCGAAACTTCGGTATACGATTTGTTATGGGAAAGAGATTTCATCATCATCCGTATTAAAGCGAACCTGTTCAAAGTCTCTCTCGCTTAAGACCGTTTCTGGGACTTGAGGCACCGCGACCTAAAGAAGCAGTCTGAGCGGTCTGAGACTGGTCGACTTCGCTCAAATCACTGAATTACTGAAAATCGTTCTTGAAGAAACCAATATAAACGAGCAGTGCGAGATTCTACTACGGACTTGGAGCTACTTTCGGGACCTAAACCCAGGCTATGGACTTGCAAGTGTGCTCATCTCTATGCAATTTCGCAAAGGCCGCACCGGTCACTGTTCTCTTCTTTGCATGGCCGACCTATCATCCTCGTATCTTCACAGGAATCCAGTTTTATGCGGCCCTGGCAAAGGTCAGCGTCGCATGCGCCAATAAT
>NW_016161421.1:28992-51607 GCF_001687245.7 Rhagoletis zephyria
AATGTATGTACAGATTTTAATTTAAACAAATGTTATACCCAGTTTTTTTTTAAATATTTATCCAACATTTGTGTCCAGTTTAAAAAGCACGCGAATTGTATGCTCAGTTTATTTCAATCACCAAACATTTTTGCCCACTTTTTAATGACTAAAAATGTATGGGCAGTTTTAAGTGGCCAAAAACTTACCCACCCATTTGATATTATCAAAGTGTATTCCAAGTTTTGAACGACCAAAAATGCGTGGCTAGTTTTAACTGACCAAAAACTTAACAACAACAACAGTTTTAAAATTAAAAATAAGTACGGTCAGATTTCAAGTCAAACTATGACTTGTTTTTGAACTACCAAAAATTTATGTGAGTATACTTTTTTAACTACTAACACCCAAATTCATAAAAAATAAAGAAGCCTTTAACTGCTTTATAAATTTAAAATTTCTATGAAGCTGTTACTTTATAGAGCTTTTTTTATGAATAAGGCCATAAAAATTTATGGTAAGATTTTAAGTCATCAAAAATTATGTCTAGTTCAATAAATTTCAGTCCGCATTTTAATGACTAAAAATTTATGGCCAATTTTAAGTGACCAAAAATTGAGTCAAAGTTTTGAAATTACTAAAAATATATGACCACATTTTTTTTTTTTTAAATTTTAGCAACGATTTATATTTAATTATTAAAACTGTATGGCCAGATTTATAGTCATCAAAAACGATGCCTGATTTTTGAAATTCTAGAAATGTATGGCCAGATTTTTATTGACTAAAAATTTATGGCCAGTTTTAAGTGACAACATATTTAGATATGTCTACTTTTTAAAATACAAAAAATCAAAAATGTATGGCCAGTTTTAAGTGACCAAAAATTTAACTAAAGTTTTTATATTAAAAATACGTATGGCCAAATTTTAAATCATGCAAAATATGTGATTAGTTTTTGAACTACCAGAAATATACTTGTACTTTTTTAATAACTAAAAATGTATGGTCAGATTTAAAGTCATTAAAAAGTTTTTCAATTTCTAAAAATATATGCCAAAAATTTTTAATGACTAAAAATAAATGCGCAAAGTATTTATGGCTGGGTTTAAATTATTAAAAATCTAGCAATTCTCTTGTGTTCGGCAGAACGTCTCCTCTCATCAGCGAATGAAACAAAAGGCCCAGGTCTACGAAGTTTGCATCTTTAGAAACCTGTAGCCTTTTGGAGGGTACAGTGACGCCCAAATTCATTTGATAACGTTATAGGAGAGAGTAAACAGTGGTAATGCTCAGTGCGGCTTGCCCCATTGCACATTGGACTGGACACCCGATTATAGGCAGAACGGGTGCAATTCGAAATAAGACACTGCAAGAGTCATTCAATCCAAAGCGCCCTTGTCTACAGCATTGCAGCCCATGCTGGTGGGTATGAGGAGAGCTTGTGTACCAGAGCTTTTTCAAACAAAGACTCTATGAACTGCATAAGTTACCTGGGACGAACGAACTATTTGACGAAAACTCTACTAGAAACAGAACATGTCTTTAGTGAATGCTCACTTTACCAGACTTCATTTGGACCAGCCTTTTATAGTTGAGCTTTCAAAGTTTGGTGACTGCGAGGCCGATCTTTCAAGGACAATAACAATTGGAAACACTTTTTCATTGACTTATGACACTTTTTTTCTGGATTCCTGAGGTTGTTATTCGCAAAGATCTGAAAAAGTAGTTGGAAATGATATTTTTCTATTTAACTTTCGCAATAGTTTATCAATTCCATGCCTTGTGGCATAAAAATACTCAGAAGTTGATCAGTGGTTCGAATTAGGTAATTGAAATATGTATCAGTAATTTAAAAATATTTTGAAGAGGCTGCTGCCTGTTTTAAAAGTCGAATTTAATTTAATTATTCCCAGGTTATACGAAATTTTAAAAATGGGTTTCAATCGAGAGTTCTAAGAAATCTTTAGTTCGAAGATTTAGATTATTTTCGACGTATTTGTAGAGGATTGCCAGCGGTTTTCTTAAAGAAGAAGCTTAATTCAAATTATTTACTAAGTTAAATGAATTACTAAAAAATTAGTGTCCATGGAAATGGATTTAAAAATGTTTTATTTCTGAACTAAATTTAGAAGGGTTGCCACGAGTTCAAAAAATTTAATTCAACTTAATTCCTCAGTTAATTGTCACATGAATCACAATGACAGATGAAATAGATTAAAAAAGATTTTATTGAAAATGGTTTCGCAGAGGGCTGCTATCTCTGCCTGTTTGAGAAAACGAATTTCGTTAACTTATACACAAGTTAAATGAAATATTAAAATATGAGTGTCAAACGAAAGAGCTCTAAAAAACGTTAGGCCAAAAATATTTTTTATTAGGATTGCCACCTATTTGAAAAGTAATATCTATCTAACTTTGTGATCTGCACCGTTATTTCGAATTTCAGAAATTTTAGATATGCAAGAAGGTTTTATTGTTTGACGTTAGAACTTATTTTCAGCGCAACAGGGTGATTTGGATTTTGATGCAATGAAAAAGACACCATGCGATGGATTTAGATGAAACATTTGGAATATTTTTTTAAGGTTTGAATAGGGTTGCCACCTGTTTAAAATGTGAAATAAGATTTTGGCGCTTTAACGCCATGCGGAATCACTATTATCCTACATATCTATTTCCAGCAAAAGTGGTGTTGAGTTCTCGTTGGCGACCTTGAAAAATAACGAAAGGAGATATAGGATTATGGATCTTTATCGATGCCCAAGATAAACTGTACTAAATATTCGACGTAAGGGATTCGGGATTCCTTAGAAAATTTATCATTGCCAGTTAATACAGGATTAGTAGATAGACATAAACTCTTCTAGGTACCATCCAAATAGTTTCGTTGACCTAATAAATAATAATTTTAGCTCTAAATAATTATTTTTTCACTGACGTCCGAGTAGCACACTACGGATTGGATGGCCCGTTGTTGTTGTAATGTATACTCAACCCGGCCTAGAATCTGTTAATCTTTCTATCTTTGTCGACAAGCTAAACTAAAGGTAAGCCCAGTAAACGTACTATCTCGACGGGGTCGGAGCCAAGAGAGAAGGGTGTGAGTGGAGTTTAACTGAGAGGTTGGTGTTCTGGACGAAGCTTTAGATGCCGGCCATTGTTATGTACATACCATGGGTACGTCGGGATATAGTCTGGACAAGTAGCAGTTTAATCTTCCTGTAGCACCTTCATTTTTCTGATTAGAATCTCCAGGCATCACACCCCGGTGCGGCTTTCGCAGTTCATCGAGATGTTGGCCAAACTGACTTACCTAGTGCTTAACCTAAAGTAACCCAACTAAACCTATCCTCAGCCAATCATGCAAATTATGCAAATCTGCAAAATTCGCTAGCTCTTTCGCTTACTCGCTGCTGTGTATATGGGACTACATAAATGAGAGAGATGTACCTATATTGGCTCAGCCAACGAGTTATATACCGTCTTCCCAGTTCCTGACTGTATTGGAGCTTGCAAGCGAACTAACCTTACTTTGGGTGTTCCAATGTAATTTAGAAGTAAGTGAAAATAAAGGTTTTTTTTTAACGTGTGGTTTTCAATGAGGCAATACTTTTTTCGGAGTTGGTCTTTTTGACAGCTGTTACTTGATTTATATTCAGTTTGGTTTACCATTTCATAGTGACCAGACTCATTCTGGAGCAACGTTAGCAAATCGTGCAAATTTATTACCAAAACAATGGTTCGATTCGCGCGACGCATCGCGCGCTGCGTCCAATATTCGGTCGACATAATCGCCCAGCAGAGTCGGTAATTCGAGCAACCATTGATCGGTTTCGCACCACATTTACTCTAGTGGATAATGCACATCCTTAAAGATGCCGTACAGTGCACAGTGTGCCCATCTACTTTACGGAAGATTTTGCGGAAGGATCTTGGTGTGCGGCTTACAAAATCTAACTCGTGCAAGATCTAAAGCCGAACGAGCATCAAGCGCGTCGCACGTTCGGCGAATGGGCCCAAAACGAGATGGCTACCGATCCCGATTTTCAAATTAAATTTTTTTCAGCGATGAAGCTCACTTTTGGTTGAATGGGTATGTTAATAGGTAATGATAATCCACAAGCCATTGTTGAGACGCCGTTACATCCTCAAAAAGTCACTGTTTGATGTGATCTATGTGCGGAGGGAATAGTTGGTCCATATTTCTTCAAAAATGAAGCCGGCCATAATGTTACAGTCAATAGGGTACGCTATAGGGCCATGATTAATGACTTTTTCGTGCTTGAATTGGGGGATGTTGATGTGGACAACTTTTGGTTCCAACATGACGGCGCTACACTCCATACAGCCAACGAAACAATCAATATATTTAAGGAAACTTTTGGTGAGCGCATTATGTCGCGTCGTGGGCCTGTGGCGAGGCCTCCAAGATCGTGCGATTTAACACCGCTGCACTATTTTTTGTGGCTTTATGTGAAGTCGATTGTCTACGGAGATAAGCCTGAGACGATTGACACCTTGGAAGAGAATCTTCGGCGCGTTATTGCTGACATACGGCCGCAATTGCTGCAAAAAGTGGTTGAAAATTGGGCCTTTCGTAATAATAAAGCTAAATTCTTGGCCATATCATTAAACTATGTGCGTTTTATTTCTTCTTGAAAACCACATGCCTAAAAAAACACCTTTTATTTAAACTAATCTTGAGAAGCTTAAACTGACCTGGCCTACCATAACCTAACCCAATACCAACCTTGAAATGTTCCCAAAAGACTTTTACCTCCAAATACCGAATGTACAAGAACGAAAGAAAATATTTTTTTTTTTTTTAAACACTTTCACTTAAACTTTGGCTATTTAAACTAACGGCAAATATCCACTAGATACTAGACCAAACGGAATCTTTTTTTCTATTAAACAAGCACACAAATAAACAAAACATTGCACCAACAGCCAATCATTATTGAAAGCGAATTCAGCTATTGGCTATTTTGATGCCAATTGTAAGCAACCTGATATAAAATTTAACTTTGAACCATACTGAAAACAAAAGAGAATAAACAAAATAGTTAAAAAATGTGGCAAACACAATCGTTAATAGTTGCGCTACAGTTGGCCGACTGTGCGGTTGGCTGTTCCGGTGGGCGAGAGTTATCCTCATTGTAAATCGCAAGTGTGGGAAACAGTACAAATGCACAAAATATTGTGCTATGGTCCAGCGTGGCAATGGGTGGAAAACACTGCGACTCAGTCAAACGTGTAGGCCGATAACACAAAACATTGCATGATACCGTTAAAAGGTGAACAAGGCTCGGAAGCTGCATTGGCGATTGCCTCGCCAAGCAGGTGTATACAAATGTATTCGCCAGGATAAAAAAAAAAAAAGTGGTGTAAATTTTAAAGCCAGCATGCGTAATGCCATAAAAACAAAACGAAGAGAAATGTACGCAAAATATAGCAAAAACAAAAACAAAAAATGTAATACTTGAAAGCAGAAAAAAAGCACTGCGGTTTTGTGGTTTGGTGCGCTGGTGAGCGCAGTGTTGTCACTGCTATGTATGTATGTGTGTAAATGTTCTTGTCTTGTGTAGACACGTTAACCCTTTTAGTCGTAACATGCTAAAACCCCACAACGAAAGCAATAGATTTTGAATACTCCGTAAACGAGTGGGAGACTAATTGCAGACGAGTCCCCATTTGTTTCCCCCGCCATTCACCAGAATAAAAGTTTGCAGCTAGAGCTTAATTATACATATTTTGTCTAGTCGAAAACTAGTTCCCATGCAACTACATTTAAGGTAATTCACAAAGGAAATGTAACAAAAAATGCCATTTTTCCTAATACGCATAATAGTGGTACAAAGCTCAAAACAACATTAAAAATATTAAAAATTCTTAAATTTCATCGAACTAATTTTACACAATCACAAAATTTGAGTGCAAAAGATAAAAAATTACTATATTGAAGTACAGTGAACACAGCACGGCGTGCCATCCGAGAGATCTGAGGTGCAAATCCTTGGGCAGCGGATTTTTTTTTCGTTTTTTAATTTAATTTTCAGATTTAAATGTTATAAAAAGAAAATATTTTTATTATTTAAGTTATTAAAAACTTCTTATATTTATTTTTTCTCTGCTATTAAATATTTTTTTTTTATATTAATTTTCATTTAATTTTTATATTTTTAATTACCATTCGAGAGATCGGTGGTGCGAAACCTCGGGCTGCGGAATTTTTTAATTTTTTTTTAACTTTTTTTCAGATTTTAATGTTTTAAAAAAGCATGTTTTCTTAATTAAATTTTAAGAAAGTTATTTTTTTTTTCTTATTCTATTTATTTTTTTATTTAATTTTTGGATTTTAATCACATTTTATTTAATTTACAATTTTGTCTTTTTAAAACGAAAAATATTTTAAAATTTCACATAATTAGAAATTTGTTTTTCTTTTATAATTTAACTTACCTCTAATTTTTAAATTTTATTACTTTTAAAAGAATTACATATGTATTATTTTTGTTCAGTTTGATTCATAGAAACGAACTTCAATAATTTTTTATTTGGTTTTTAAATTAATTTCTTTTTTTTTTTAATTAGTTTTCTTTTAGATTTAGATTTTACCGGTATAATAGAAAAAAAATTAAATTTTATATAATAAAAAAATGATTTTTTTTCTTGCTTTAATTTAATGTTCTCTTGATTTTTATATTTTATTGATTTAAAACGAAATTTATAGATTTTTTTATTACATTCAATTTTTAGGAGCTTGTTTATTTTTCCTTTTTTCGATTTACATGCTTTTTTCTTTTTTAATCTAGTTTTCTTTTAAATTTTAAAAGTTATTGGTTTAACATATATATATATATATATATATATATATATATATATATATATATATATATATATATATTTAATTAATTTTATTTTAAGAAATTTATTCTATGTATTTTTTAATGTAAATTTTTCCAAATTTTAACTTAATTTTCTATTAATTTTTTTGTATTTTATTGTTTTAGGGAAATATTTATTTTGTTATTCCATTTAATTTTTAAAAACCAATTTTATTTAATTTTCTTTAAATCTAATTTAATTGTATTAAAAAAATATATATATTTTTTATTTAGTTTAATATTCAGAAAAATCAGATGTTTCAATTAGTATTTTGAAAGAAAAAAAAAAAAATGTTTTCAAGCCAGTTGCCAGAATTAAAAATTGTCTTACGAAAGATTTTGTCGAAAGACTGTGGTTAGCTGAAAGACAGTAGCCAGAATTACCCTGTCAGGCATCTCATTTATCTGTACATACTTGACACATACCTTCTTATACCTTATACTTCAGTTCTTATACTCCTTGTGTTAATATTTTAGACTAGTTAAACCCTAGTCAGTTTCAGACACTTCACATTTTGTGAAAAATATCCTAAACAACAGCCGCGCTTCTGACTGTCAATATCACTACATGACACTCGTTTTCCCTACTGGGTATTTATGCACGTCGCTCTGAGCCCTCAAAGTCGATTGCCACTGACTGTGTTCAAATAGCAACAATTGTGTATTTAAAAGCGTTTTCCGTCACTTGCCAATACCACAGCAATATAGTCAGTCAACCAATCAATTGTTCTGATACCAATCGACAGCAACAATGCTCAATCGCAGGTATAAAAAAAAAAATGTGCCTGCCACATTGTGCATGCATGCATGCAATGGGAATTCTGTGGGTGCTAATGACTTGAAAAACGAAGGGAAATATAAAAGCGGAAGTGTGCTAACATTATAGCAGTGATTTTTTGCAGCAATTTTACTTTAAAGCGAAAAGGATGTGTCTTTAAGAGGAAAATTAAATTATTTGCTTAAAATAACTTAAAGGTTTGTCAAGAAAAAACGAAAATGCGAAAATTAGTTAGGAGTTTATATCTGCTCTTGGCTATTTGGCTCACAGATCAGTTCAATGGCCGGTAGTTGAGATTTTAAGCAGTAGGTAGTACTACCTATCGAAGTTATGGACGTGTAAGGTTTTGAAACTTCTTGAGTCAATATTTAGAACGCTTTAAAAACGAATTTAAATGAGTTATCCCAGCACCTAATAGCGATTCTGCTTTTACGAATTAAAATTTAGACTTTTCTGGCATGTCTCGGAAGTTGGCATACGGTATGACGCAAAACGACAAAAAAAAAGCAGTTGTTCTGAGTAGCTTTCAAATAGTTCTAGAGTTCTTGAGAAGGAAATAAAAAGTTCTGGATATTTTGAAAAAAAAAAAAAATTTTTTCAAAAATTGTGTATGCCAGATTCACGCACCATACGACATGTGGCAAAAAGGCAAATAAAAAATTGTTCTGAGTAGAGTTCTTGAAAAGGAAAGGAGTCTCAATCTGGAACACATGGACACAGGTGACACCTGCACAGAAAGCGTTATCGAAAACGTTTAAAACATATCTGATTAAAAAATGAGATGTCAAATTAAAGGACCCGTGCTGTAGATGTGCAATAAGGTTTTACTTTTTCGAAAAGAGTTGCCACCTTTTAAAAAATTTAATTTGAATTATTTAATAATCAGCGCCATCAGATCCACACTGTTCGTTCGATTTTAAAAAGTTGGTTGCCATATTAAAGGGCTTGGCATGCAGATGTAAAATAAAGTTGTTTTCTTTTCGAAAAGAGTTGCCACCTTTCAAAAAATTTAAGTAAAGTTATTTAAGAAGTTAAATCTATTATTACAATATGGGTAGCAATCGAAATGGTCTTGAAAATGCCCTATTTCTTAACTACATGTAGAAGGGTTTAAAAAACTGAGTTCAACTTAATTTAAGGCAATTGGGTAATTGAAATATGATCACAATTTGGGTGTCGGACGAAGGAAATTTAAGCAGGTTTTAGTTTGAAAAATAATATAATATGGGTTACATACAAAGGAGTCTTAAAAAATCTTTAGCTTGAACATTTAGAATATTTTTGCGGTTTATGAAGTGGGCTGCCACCTGGTGAAAATGTTGAATTCAAATCAGCTAAAATGTTAAATGAATTATTAAAATATGCGAATTAACCGAAATGTGTTAACAAGGCTTTATTTTTGTACTAATTTGAAGGAGGTTGCCACATGTTTAACAAACCAATTCAACTAAATTTATCAGTTAATTGAAATATGTATCACAATGTCCGACGACGGAGATTTAAGAAATTTTACTTTGAAAATACTTTTTAAGAGTATTGCCACGTGTAGGAAGAGTCGAATTTAGTTCACTTACGTTTATACAAGTTGCATGAAATGCGTGTCAAGTTAAGTTTGAACATTTAAAATAGTTTTGAGGTGCTTGAAGGGGCTTGTCACATATTAAAAAAATTAGGTTCAAATAATTTAATAATTTAAATGAATTATTAAAAGATGGGTATCAATCAAAATGAGTTTGAAAAAGCTTTATTTCTGAACTATATAGGAGGGTTGCCACATGCTTAGAAAATCAGATTCAGTTTAAGTTAAGGTAATTTAAATAATCATATGAATATGGGTGTCAGACGAAAGAGGTTTAAGAAGGTATTAGTTTGAAAAGATTTAGAAGAGAGTTGACAGCAACTGCAAAAGCAGTTTTTGTGAAGGTCATCAAATCTGAACCGTAGATGCGCAATAATAACGAAGCTACAACATCATGCGAAAACTCTCTTCACTTAAAAACGGCCATAGAGATTTTGATGTCTTTAAAGCTTTACCCAGAAGAATAACACGGAAGAAGAATCTTGGTAATTTAAACCAGTATCGGGGCCTATGTAACTAACTGAATAAATATGCTAGAACTGTAGCGTACATGTGAGCTTAGTGAAAAACTCAACGATATACCGGGGGTCATTGCTCCTGTACGGTAGGAGATTTACTGGGTTAAATTTTTTTGCTATACTCCGTCATAGGCTTTCGATGCCTTCTCCTCGTTAAAAAGAACCCAAAACCAACACGCATTCCCGGAATTTTCGAAGAACAACTGCTGCACTGTAAATATCCCATTGACGATTGCTTCTCAGGTTAAATAATAACGGGCTAAAGAGATGTTGGGGCACTATTGAGCCATAGAGCAGCCTCCCTTATAACTGATAATTAAACGGTAGAGTGGTCAGTGTGCTGCATCCTGAGGTTTAGTGAGAGGCATTTAGGATAAATTCCGCTACCAACCTAGTGGTCGAGCTTTGACCCATCCGTAAAAATAGCGATAGACCAAGGATATAAGTCCGGGCGGTTTATTTAGTAGGTTGTGTCTGGTATTCTAATACTATCGAAGCAGAGCATTGGGTAGATATAATCCAGTTCACGTAAAGTTACTGGAAATAGTGTCCAGAATTTTCAAGTGATCAAACCTAAGCTCTCTACGTATGAGCTGGAGTTCATCTTGCTGCATTGCAGCAAGCTAAAATCTACCGTAAAGGTCGGTAGGAAGAAGATTTAGTAGAACTACTAGAATCTTACTGGGAGTAGAGGGTATGGCTCCTGTAATTAACATGATGACAGCCCTCTGTTCCCTATGCAATTTGCTCCTATAAATGGACATTTCTAGAGCCAGGTCTGATCCCAGAGAAGAGAGACGGTCGGATAACCGCCGTATAGTACATCCAGTGTACGATGTGCGGTTTCAGACTCAACCGCTGCTTTACAGGCGTAGAGAGCGATTTGAGTCCAACATTCTGTTAAGAATTACGTCGGTATAATTTAACCTCGCTCGAAAATCTCGAAATCTTATATTTCCTTGTAAACAGTACAAAGGACTGGTATCCGGGTGCCTTCGTTGGCATACAGCTGGAAAGCCACTGACTGCAAACCATACTATTGGCACGAAAAGACGCATGACACCTTGGATTAGGATGAAGAGTATATTGGACAATCCACCTTCCCTGTCCCGGTCTATATCGGTAGCGGTGGAAAGAGTGTCACCTCTTGAACGATGCGACTCCTTACCTCGCACTACGAACTTGATGCAATAGTGGCTAGAAGCTTGTGGGACTTGATAGTTCACGTAGCTGTTGTATGCTTCATTCACACCCTACTTTCGTTGAGGTTGTTATCGATATACAACAAATGCTTGAGACCACAGGGTTCTCTCTTTCTTAACCACTTTTTTACTTATTTAATACTAGGATGTGCGACGGAGCTTTTCGACATTTTGACTTCGAACAGCCACCAAAATAGAAAGAAAAGTCGAAATTTAGCCGGTGCCACACGTGATTATAAATTTTTTAAGGCAACTCAGCCCCTCATCCTCTTTGTAAAAAAAACACCTATATAATGGCACATACCCTATAACAAACAGCTATAATATCACACAATACCAGACTACGCGAAGCTTACTTACTGCCTCCCAGGTAGTCGCTTATTCTGAGGCTAAGCGAAAATGACTTATCAGTGTAATTTTCAGCGTGTTTAAATCCAAGCAAATTAGGCTGCTCAGTAACCTACGCTAAGAAATAATTTTCTAAGTGCTTGCAAAGGCGCAGCACTTTAATTGCGCTCCATTTCAAGAGTTAAGCGGCGTTAACGCCACTTCACAGAATAGTGTATGGAAAAGTACAACTAAAAATATACTAGAAGCACATGAACATACAAGGGCGGTCCTTAAAATATAAACATTTGAATTTTGTTTGGTGCACAAAATGATGACATCAACGAAGATTTCAAAAATTGTATGTATTGTTTAGGGGTCGCTTACTGTGTTTGAAAAAATTTATTTATTTTTTTTTTTTAATATCAACAACTAAATTTTGTAAAGGGCACCACATTTATACATTAACGAAGATTTCAAAAATTTTATAAAATGTTTAGGGGTCGCTAGCTATGTTTGAAAATTTTTTTTTTTTTATTATCAAAACCTAAATTTTGTATGGGGCATAAAATTAAGACATACACGCAAATTCCAAAAATTGTAAACAAAAATTAATAATTTTAAAAATTTTTTTAAATAACATCTAAATTTTGTATGAGGCCCATATTAAGACATCAACCAAGATTTAAAAAATTTAATACAATTTTTAGGGTCGCTAGCTAGCTTGAAAGAATTAAATTTTTTTATCGAAAAATTTCCATAAAACTTTTGACTTGAAATCTTATAAATTTAACATATTATTGAAACTTGTTCATATAAATTCATAAGCTCGCTGAGTTATGGCTGCGCAAAGTCAAATATTTTGTCGAATTTTTGCGATTTAAGAAAAAAATTTAACCTTATAGCGAACCCTAAAATTTTTTTAATTAATATTTTGTGGATATTTTAATATTTTACGTACTGCAAAATGGTAGTATTCCCCGTGGTGTTGATATTTTTAGCACCTCCCTAATACATACACATGTATGTATGAGTAAAAAATACAACAGCAAAAAGCAAAACCACCATAACTCACCTTATTCCACCCACATTGAGTATAATCCGATTTTCGCCATCCATGTTGCAAAACGTAATCTGGCAGCAGCAGCATGCGCGCCTTGAGCATACACGCCACAACTGACTAAGCGCCTAAATACGCAGCGCAACAGCAGGCACCACCGTTTAACACGCACGCACAATCGACTATGTAGCGGCTATGCTGTGGCACACACAACCAACATTAACGAAATTGTGCTTTTTTCATGTTACGTATACGCCACAGCGGCCACAATTTGAAGAATTCAAAAAGCACAAAAGTAGGCGGGGGAAAAACAAAAACATGAAATCTTTTCTTCTGCTTTGTGACACAAATATTTCCTGCACACTATTTTCACTTTTGTTGTTTCACATCACTTCACTTCACAACACTTGCTGACCACTTTAATGCTTTTCCGCTTTTAAAAGTTTCGATTTTTTTTTTGTACTTGCATATGTTTGCGCAATTTCTTTGGCGAAAAGTGCACGGCTTTGTTTCTGAATGCTTTCAGCTTTTGCACACTTTTTCGCATTGACTATTATTTGCGCTATAATTTCTCTTGCTTTTCGCTATGCTTTATGCGAACATTATTTTTTGCTTCCTTTTTTTGCAACTTCTTGCTGCACTTTCGAAATTATTTCATTCTTTGTTTAAAATTCACAACACGTTCTTGCACGCTCACTTGCACTTTTTATGCGTTATGCCATTGTGCTGCTTTTGAATGTAGTATGTAGGTATGTAGGTGTGTGTGTGGTTATACACTGTCGCAAAAAAGTATTGACACAGCGAATTTTTTACAATATTTACAAAAAATTTTGTTTCAATATTTTTACGCAAATTCTTTATAAAAATATGGTTCATTCTACAACAAAAAACTCGTAAAATTCAATAAATAATTTGCATGAAAATTTTCAACTTTTTAATCAGATTTTTTAGAATTTTTTTGTGTATGCAGATTTGTAGCCCAATAATTTTTATTATAATAAATTACAATTTTTGGCAATTTTTTTACGCAGTTTCTTTCGAAAATACTTTGTATTGGAAAAATGCAAAACAACTTCAAAAAAAATCAACGCGATTTTTGACTAACTCTGAATTTTTTTGCTAGATTTTAAGGGGCTGCAAAACTGCTTACTCAAGAAAATTCCAAAAAATCTGACTGAAAAGTTGAAAATTTGCATTAAAATTTACTGATTTTTCGCGAGTTTTGCACAAAGTTTAAAAAATGTGTAATGTTTTTATGTTTTTTTTTTTTGTTGTAGAATGAACAATTTTTTTATAGAAAATTAGCGGAANAAAATTACAAGTTGATTTTTGGCAATTGTTTTACGCAGTTTCTTTCGAAAATACTTTGTATTGGAAAAATGCAAAACAACTTCAACAAAAAAATTCTCAAAAATCAACGCGATTTTTGACTAACTCTGAATTTGAATTTTTTTTTTGCTAGATTTTAAGGGGCTGCAAAACTGCTTACTCAAGAAAATTCCAAAAAATCTGACTGAAAAGTTGAAAATTTGCATTAAAATTTATTGATTTTTCGCGAGTTTTGCACAAAGTTTAAAAAATGTGTAATGTTTTTATGTGTTTTTTTTTTGTTGTAGAATGAACAATTTTTTTATAGAAAATTAGCGGAAAAATATTAGAATAGAAATTGCTGCATATATTGTGAAAAATTCGCTCTGCCCATACTTTTCTCCGGCAGTGTATAATGACATATATGTACATATATGTATGTTTGTACGTGCAAATGCGTTTGCAGGAAAATAATTAAATTGCTCTACATACAATTCACACAGATGTGAGAAATGCCGACATTCGTTTGCCGGTATTTTTTCTTGACTTTTTTTTGTGTAATTTTTCTTAATATTTTTATTTTATTTTATTTTATTTTTTATTTTTTTTGTATTTCTTCTTTTATGTTNAAATATTAGAATAGAAATTGCTGCATATATTGTGAAAAATTCGCTCTGCCCATACTTAACTCCGGCAGTGTATAATGACATATATGTATATGTATGTTTGTACGTGCAAATGCGTTTGCAGGAAAATAATTAAATTGCTCTACATACAATTCACACAGATGTGAGAAATGCCGACATTCGTTTGCCGGTATTTTTTCTTGACTTTTTTTTGTGTAATTTTTCTTAATATTTTTATTTTATTTTATTTTATTTTTTATTTTTTTTGTATTTCTTCTTTTATGTTTTACTTTTTTTTCTTGTCCTCTCTTTAATTTCCCTTGTAATGCAATTGTTTTGCGCGCGTTTTCACGTAATTGCTTTGAGTGCCTACCGCGCCGACAACAATACGCTCCTGGCGCCTTTAGTGNGTATTTCTTCTTTTATGTTTTACTTTTTTTTTCTTGTCCTCTCTTTAATTTCCCTTGTAATGCAATTGTTTTGCGCGCGTTTTCACGTAATTACTTTGAGTGCCTACCGCGCCGACAACAATACGCTCCTGGCGCCTTTAGTGCCTCTACTTTGTTTTGTTTCCAGGCTGCTTATTGTAATATGCTACAGCTCGAGGTGACTGCTGTTCATATGTATGCAAGTACTACAAAGCTGGCCAGAAATGACGCTCTCAGCCGCGTCGTCGCGCAATTCATACTTAAGCAACTCGGCAGTCGGCATTCGAGGCGTTGCAATCAATTATGCGCGCAAATGTGTGACTTTGACGGCTTTCGTCTCGTTGCCCAAAGGCGTTGGCAGGCCACACTCACTGTACATTCACGCCACATAAATTATGGACACTGCACTTTTGTTGCTTGTGATCTTCAGACTAGCGCGTCGTAGCCTAGAGTCAAATGAATCTGTGAGTTTTGCATTATGCGCACGCAAGAGTCGAGTGTCGAGAGGTGCTCGTGTACATAATTGCTAGCACTGTTGCTGTTCTTGTGCTCTTGTTGCCTGCAAGCAAAAAAATAAAAATAAATGAATAAATTAGAGCAGAAGTAGAAAAAAAAACTGTATAGTAAGTGTGAAAGCGTAAAATAAATAGCCAAATTAAATTTGTAGTCATTAAGTTTTTCAAGTCAGCGACATGAAGTGCTGTGGTGTGTGCAAAAAGAGAGAGCGGACGGTAGTGGAATGAGGAACAAATGGAAAAACGAAGGAAAAGAATATGAATGGTTTGGAATCTAAAATAATTTAATAACAAACACTCAAAAGCTGTAATTTTTCTAGCACCAACAAGTGGAAAGGGAGTCTCGCAATTTGCTGGCGGTACTACATTATGCTAAGTGTTCGAAAATGACCTTCTTGTCTGTATATTCGAATATTAGGATGGTCCTTAAAATATCAGCATCTAAATTGTGTATAAGGCATCGTTTTTTTTTTTCTACGTGCAATATAAAGACATCGACGAAAATCTCAATATTTGAAGCGAGTTTTTAGGGGCCGCCAGGGTTTGAAAAAATTTTTATAAAAAAAAAATCACAAAAATTTTGCAAAATGTTTGCTTTGACCAGCAAGATAACTCGCTACGCTAAATTTTCGTCGCCAATATTCTCTAAAGGAAAATCAGTTGAGAAAAATAGCGAATGTTGGATGCCAAAAAGGGTATCATTATTTTTTACCAAAAAAAAAAAAAAATATTATTTAGTTCCTTCCCATTTTTCAATAGAATAAGAACCAATTTTTCTAAAACAGAGTTACAATGTCAAAATAAGTAAAGCCAAGTTAGGCGATAAAAAAGTAGTACACGCGAAGAATGTCACAAAAATATATAAAAATATTAAATTTTTTCAAAAGTACCACGGTTTGAGACAAGTTGGCAGGCCTGCTTACATAAAAAAAAAATTTTGTAAACACACGAAAGAATCGAAATACTCACGAAACTATGGGCCAAATATAGTAAAACTGCGTTTTTAATTTTTCACCCTCTGACGACAGGATTTTTTCAAAGGAATTTGAAGTTTTAAAGAAATTATTAACTCAAAAAATTATTAAAAAAAAAAACAGTGCGATTTAGAATAACAATATGGGTACCAAATGAGAGCGAAAATTCTGTAGAATTTAAAAACAATAAAGTTCTTTGCTTTACATGGGCGAATACATGGCGCTTTAATAAAATTTACCTTTTTAAGCTAATAAAGTTTGCAAGACGAAATAATTAAAAAAATAATAAAAAATATTGCAAATTTTCAAGGATATTTAAGCACAAAATTTGTAAAGGACATTTTCCATTCCCATTCGTCCTTATGCAATAAAACATGTATACTGCTATAATTCTAAAAAATTGTTTCTTTTATATGGTACCCTTATTGTTATCTTACATTGCACCGAATTTTTTAAATAATTGAAATAATCACATAATAAACTAAGTACATATTCATTTTTTGTGTGTAAAATTTACTGTCGCATGATTTTATAGCTGGTGAAGGGGAAAATAGTGTAGAAGAAAGTTAAGTTTTAGTTTTGTTCGAACCATGGTAGTAACCCTGTTTTTATTTTTTTTATTTTTTTTTTTTTGTAAACGCCGTTTTCACGAAAGCAATTTAAGGGGAAAATTATTTTTTTCCTGTCAAGTTCCATATTAAATTCAAATTAAAAAGAAATTATGGCTATACATTTCCGTTGATGATGATATGGTACGTCGAATAAAATAAATGGCTGCCCTATGATGTTTCTATTTTTAAGAACCACCCTAATGCATAGGCATCCCTTTTTGCAGGCGAATTACGAGTGGTGAGCGTAGGAGTGCACACAAACATATATATACATATAGTACATATAAGCTGTACATTAATTACATGCTGTTCATTTACAGAAAAGCTTAAAGTCGAGTGGAAGAAAGCAACTCCTTGGAAATCCAATAAAAAATTATGTTGGTTTCCGCTTTTTTATATTAGGTTATTTATTTACCTCAAAGAACAAATTTAGCACTTTTTAACCGACTTAAATTTTTAAGCTTACTATCTATTACCATAACTGTTTTATTTATGCTTATTGTTTTATATTTTACGGCTCTAACGAAAAACATTTCTGACGCTACTGAGTACGTGGACTGTGTTACAATGATATTGAAGGTGTGACTTGGGCGATAGTCTGAGGGCAAGACGACATTGCATTAATTCGCGACAGGCAGGGACCGGACAAACTTTAAATTGAGCATTTAGAATTTTTTATGAGCGTCAGAAGAGGGCTGCCACCTGTTGAAAAAATGCAAATCAATTATTTATGGATTTTGAAAAAATGGGTATCAATCGAAGTGGGTTTTAAAATAATTTATTTCTGAACTGTATTTAGCGGAGTTGCCATGTGCTTAAAATATTAAATTCAACTTAATTCATCAGTTAATTCAAATATGTCTAACAAACCAGACGATAAATAGATTTTAGTGTGAAAATACTTTTAAAAGGGTTGCCACCTTTGGTTGAAAAGTCGAATTTCTTTTACTTATACAAAACCTACATAAATGAAATATAGAAATATTAGTGTGAAACGAAAGAGTTTTCAGAAAACTGTAGGCTGATAATATGTTTAATTAGGGTTGCCACCCACTTTTTCTTGAAGGTCTTCGCATCTGCACACTAATTTCGAATTTACAAAATGAGAAGTCACATTAAAGAACAATGATTCTATAAGTTTTTATTTTTGGAAGGTAGAACCCTTTTTAGCGATACAGGGAGATTTGAAATTTGATGGAACAAAAAAAAAATTTCAATTCAATTTTGTCATTTTAACGCCATACGGGTTCACTAGTCTGCAGTTAATATGCCAATTAATTTTCCTTAGGGTGTCATACCTGCAAAAACTTTTTTCATTCGTCATTTGAGAAACGTTTTTTCTGTGCAAAAGCGGCGAGTAAAATAATAGTAATATTGCATACTTCTAGGTGCATTATGTACTAACTAGGCAGCTAGCTAAATGCGGCGGAGAGTGCTCAACTCGCTTAGATATCATTTGCCAGTGCGTCTGACTCCGCAGCGAATGTGGAAATATATTGTATGCTCTCTTGTACGGGTTATGTATGATCACATCAGTTTCACAGCATTCCCTGGAATTTGAAATGATTTGTCTTCATGTCAGAAGGTCACAAGACATTTACAAATGAATATTTATTTTATTCTCTCTGAATGCTAAGCAACATTTACAAAGCAGTTTTAAGTTACTGACACAATTTCTTTAGGCATCAGTTTGTTGGCAAACATATACCTAAATCTTTCTCGCCTCGATGTCATGATTTACTAAAAAAATTTACATGGACATGTGTCTCGCTTAGCTGCCACATAACCACATCTATAGAAGTGCATGAGTACTTTTTTTACTTGCCCATCAAGTAAGTAAGAACTCGTATTTTACAATGTGCATTTTGTTGGCAAACTTTTAGTTTTTTATGTATTTATCTGTATGAATGTATGAAAAGCTGCGCTGCAGTCACTTTAACTCTGTTGACCACAGTTACATCAACCAACATTCGTTTGTCTTATTTATCGACTTAACATTTGACAGAATTGCCAATATTGTTGACCGCACTGCCGTACGCTCTCATGCAAACTCTCTATCGGTATGCTTGCACTAGCCACGTCAAGTGTCATGTGGTTGAACAACAATAAAAACTACATAGTATGTATGTACATACATTGGTAAATGGCAATAAATGTAAGAAATTTAATTTCAAACGTAAATCACTCTCATGAAGCACTCAATCTTCTACTGATTGTCGTTGTTCAGTGTGTTTTATATTTTCTTTTATTTTGCGCTCGAAATTTATCTACTACTTGCCAACGAATGTGAAATACGACACATGTATGTAAGTATATAACCATGTGTGGGTGTATATACGTATGACGTATGTACATATCCACAATGAATGTTCACTTATGTGACGCATCTTGCAGAAAATGCAAATTTTTATCCGAGTCTATAGAGAGGCTAAGAGAGACGAAATGGTTCGAGTATTAAACAGTTTCTTGTTGCTAAGATAACAAGTTTTCCCTTTTGCTTGGTGCTATTGAGCTTTTAACCTTCTACATATTTATAAACATTGGCTATCATTTTGATGAAAAAAAAAAAATCAGATAGCGATGTGATGTACTTCTAATCGTAAGCGGATAAGAATACAAAAGCAGGCAAGAATCGAAGAATTGCTTTTATCGTTCTCGTAGTTTTGTTTACAATAACGCTTCAAAACTAAAATGGAAATGAGAACGAAACTGTCGAGAACGTTATCAACGGGAATTATGTAAGAACAAAACCCTGTAGAACCTTCTCAAAAAGAGCAAAATTCGAGCAATATTTTCGGGAACATTTCTTAGAGAACACAATGGGAACAAAAGTGTCAGGAACTTTCTCTCGAACAACAATTTGGAAACTAAAGTCTCAGAAACTTTCGGGCAGCGAAAAAAAAACGTGAACAAATCTTCTCTGAACTATTCGCGAGGAAAGAAAGCGAGAACAAAATTTTTCTCATGGCGTTCCATTGGTTTGAAATGTTCGAAATGTTAGAATTAATCAAAAAAGAGCTGAAACATAATTATGCAAATAAAGTCAACGAAAGACTTAACACACGAACTTTTCTTGCACAGAAAATTAAAAATTGTTCCATAAATATATGTACAGTTCACCCTAATGATAAACGATCTGGAATTAATAGTCGTGGTTCTCACTTAAACGGGTTTTCATCCTAACGAGCAGATGCCGCTCTCATTATTAACGTTACGTTCTCAAAACGTTTGTACTCGTTTTGTTCTCTAGCAGAACGTACACCTGAATTTTGTTCTTATTTTGTTCTCCTTGAAAACGTTCCCGATGATTTTGTTCTTATTTTGTTCTACTCGGAAACGTTTAGGAAAGTTTCGTTCTCATTCTGGTCTTCTTGAGAACATTTCCGAGAGTTTTCTTTGCATTATTGCTTTACGGAAACGTTGGACCTTTTGTGCTCAATAATTTTCCTCCATTTGACTCTTTGGTGTGAAAATTCTGGAACTTACATTTTGTTCTCGTGCAGAACTAAACCAAAACTGAAACATTTTCTCGGCCCCTACTCTTTTAATATATCTTTTCACATAAATTCTAAATAGCACTGTCGCTCTCTAGAAATCGAACTCTGACACGTTGTCGGCAATTTACGAGAACTGGCAATTTCTCCAATGAGGGTTTCGAAATGACTAATGGACAGCTCTTTTGACACAAAGTAACTTTTTCCCACTGAGTGGCGGCCGCGTAGTTTGAAGTAGTAGGACCAGGGTTCGATTCCTGGCTGAAGTTTTTTCTAATAGCAGTCGCTATTCCGCATGCTACATATTTTGTTGGCAAGTAATATATGGGGCGTTCCATACCAAAACGTACGGGGTGCACACGTCATGTGTTTGATTTCTTTCAAATTTTTAGGGTTGATGCATAAACATAAATAATATAAAAATATGAAATTTGAGCTTGATTAATACATTTTTAAAAAATTTACAGCACAAAAACAAAAACAAATCGATTTAATAGTTTTCCAAATATTTCGAGAAACGGGCAATGAAAATATTTGAAAAAAATCACACATACACACATCAAAATTTTCTATAAAAAGAGCTATTTTTCAAATTTTTTTTTCTTAAAAAATTTTTCATATACAAATTTTTGGATTAAAAAAATTGTTTATGTCTTGCAGATGGTTTATGTTACAGATTAAAAATCAAAAACTGGAATATTTAAACTTGAAAATATAAACATGTGCACATTCAACTTATATGGGTGCCTGCATACTGGAGTGAGTATAAACCTTTGTATAATGAGGGATCTGGTATCCCACAACTCCAAGTTAGCCCAATCTAGCCTATGCAATGACTTGGAGCGATACGATATTTTGTATCTTCTATGAATTTCATTTAATTGATTTAAAAGCACATTCCATAAGAGACTTTAAATAACAAGATGGTATTGCTATATAAGACTTATTTACGAGTAGTCTAATCTCAGCTGCACGTACTTTCAAACATGTTTTTTTTCCTTTTTTAACTTAGATTATTATCCGCAAACTTCTGAATTCAACAGCTGCAGAGTCAAGCTGCCTCCCCCACATAAGCCTTATCTACAGATTGAACTATCTGATCAAAAAGCGTCTGCATATTTTAGAAAACAAAATTAAACAAGTTTTTATGACACAGCGAAAAAGATTGCCTGCCTTCATTTATTCAGCGATACATCATCTATCAATCGCATGTATTCAGTTGACATTCTGACATGACCTACATTGAAGGGATAAAATATGTAGTTCCCTACATGCTTAGATGCATCGAACCACTGAGATCACCAATTTCCCGAATAGAAAAGGTTTTTGTGCGCAGGTATATCGGAGCGCCACACTACTAAATATTTACTTTAAGGCATTGGTGCTTGGTTGAACGTGGAAATATTTTTGAATTGATTTGGAATTCCACGAAATTTCACACATGAAAAGCCACCAACAAATGCCATACTACCGTATACCAGTACGTATGAGTAACATTTGTACACTCGCATACAAATTGCAGGCGCATAAACTCTGTGGCAGACAGGAGTCCCTTGCGGGCAGCTACACTATTTTTGCTAATAATAACATATATGTATGTGTGTATACATACATACATACATACATACCGTTACAGAAGTGTGGCACATACATATTTTTTCTGTAGATTGGCAGTTTACCCAATGGTGCCATAAAAACGTCAACTCCACTTTGTGTTAAAGTAAAAAATAAAGAAACAACGAATACCACGTAGCAAAAGTTAGTGGCAAGGCTGGCAAAAGCAGTAAACGAGTTGCAAAATGTTAATAAGTTTACGATGTATAAGTATGTATATATGCATGTACATACATATGTATATATAAATATTTACTGGTATGTGCATATGCTGACAAACGACCGCAAATGTATTGAGGCAAAAGCAATGGCAGCCAGGACTTGGTACAAAAGCGGAGGAGTAGGTATGTATATGTAAAGTTGTGAAGATATTTATAAGCACATGACTTTGCAGTTACATACATGCAAATGTATTAGGGTGGTCCAAAAATTCGTGTGGGAAAAAATGGTTAAATAAAGAATTGGGTATTGTTATTGAAAGTCTGCTGAAGAGAACCAGAGTTTTCCGAACGAAAAATATTGATTTTCAAGAATTCATACCATTTCGACGAAAAGTTGCTTTGCCCATATATGTAAAATACCTGGAAAACTTTGAGCATTTCGATTTCAAAATTAAAAAAAATATGGCTATATTTTTTCGAGATAGAACAATCCTAGTGGGTCCGAGCATTAAAATTCCGACTTTACGTATTCTGGGCCACCCTAAAACACA
>NW_016161422.1:0-2979 GCF_001687245.7 Rhagoletis zephyria
TGTTGACGCAATCGGAGATGGCTTCAGATGTGGTGGAGGGTTGAGATGAGGCTTTATTTCAGAACTGTATTTAGGAGCATTGTCACATATTTAAAAAATAAAGTTTAAATTAATTCATCAGGCACATGAAATATGTACATATCACAATATCAGACGCAAGAGATTTGGTTATTTCTTAACTATATTTATGAGGCTTGCAAGCTGTTTCAGAAGTCTTAGCTGACTTATGCACAAATCCGAAGACGAAGATAATGCGAAGACGAGAACATACACGAAGACCTAGGATAGTGTAAAAAGTAATACAAATTTCTGCAGTATGAAAGTAAATAAAAATAAGTCGAAGTAAATAGTGATACACGTCATGGCATATACTTATACATATCTCTGTATTTATAAGCTGATGGTACATATGATTGAAGTTAGCGTGGATCTGCTTCTCTATTGCTAATTATTAATATTTTGCAACTCGTATTGATTGATTAAATTCAATTCAATAAAATAAAAAAGATTATTTCATGCTCCGTTTTTAACTTAAATGCGATCTTATTAATATCACGTATTCTACGTTTAAGTTTAGCGGCTGTGGCTCTGACACAGCCCGCAGGTCAAGACGAAGGCGCTGGACTGATCCTTTTTCCTCCATATTAACGCAATCAATTGTTGTATTATTCCAAAGTAATTGGTATTTTAATTCAGCTGAAGAGTCAGTCTATATAGCTTAGGCCTAGATAAGGTGCTTCTGCGCTGATGCTACTCTTACCCCAATTTTGGTTGCAAAAAGTTGTATGTCTCGAAGTGCTTGGCCCATGAGAATACTGCGGATATTTATGCAGAAAACGAAGCCTAAAAATATGTATCACATAACTATAAAAAAAATGTAAAAATGTATGTATATATATATATTTGGTATATACGTATGTATGTATTCTAAGGCTTCGTTTTCTGCATAAACATCCGCAGGCTACTCATGAGTGAGCTGAGTCTCGACCAAAGAAGGTCGCACTTCCCGCTAACCATAACGCAGACGTCCGTCATCTGCGTATGTAGAAGTTCAGCACCACTACCAATCAAAGTAGCGGCAATTTTGCGCCTCTGCTCCGGGGCCCTGCGGACCGATTTATATTTTAGGCATACCTCATTGCGCGGAGGCAGTCCTGAGACTCAGCATGCTAACTGCTAATTCAGTTCGAAAGTGCAGACTGAGCCGCAGCTGTCGTTACCCCGGCCAAAATGTTTTTTTTTTTTTTTTGACTTTATTAAAGGCCCCAGCTATATCCAGGAAACACTGCCCAACATGAATTCTCCATCCTTAATAATTAATCATTTTCATCAAACAACATTGTATATGACGGTGTCTACCAATATAATCATGTTGTGCTTATGTAAGGGTGTTCCCCCTGCGCTTGGTTTGATGTAAGCGACTATCAACCCATTCAAGGTCTTCTGAGGAACGATGTTAGACTAATTGTAATTATAATGTATTTTTTTAATCAAATTTAATTTTGTTTTCATTTATATTTTTTATTTGACCATACTGATTATTTCTAACAGCCACCTTGTTTGCAACTAACAAACGTACATACCATTCACTCATACATGTGTTTTTTTCTTAAGTAGTGTATGGTTGCATTTTTTGGTGGAAAATATATATAAATATACACACGTATGTGTTTATATTTATTGTATGTATGTAGTATAAACTTACCTTAGCGGTTATCACTATAAGTGAAAATGTAAGGAAAGCGGTGGCCTTCATCGCGTTGCGTATGCCGGAGAGAAGATGGAGATTTTCGGAAATGTGAGCAATAAAAAGATTTAAGCGAGCTACTAAACTGAAGGTTTATCGTAACGACACTTTAAACGGCAAATAAATTGGATTACGGAAAGTCAGCAGCTGTTAAAATTTGGACATTCACTGGCTGCTGCACTTANTTGTTCTATAATTTTTCGTCGTAGCACGCGCCACAAAACGCTAAGAACTCTAAACTCTTACAACTTTTAAGTGCTCGAAAAATGATAGCGGCGGCTGGTGAATGAGTGCTTCTGCGACGGTCAAAGGATTTGCTGCTTGTAACACGAGCGAATGCCTATAACAGTATGTATATATGTATGGTGGGATATACGCGAAATCTTTAGTAACTTTATTATTGAAAATTGACACCGATATAAAAATTGACTTGGTACACGTGTATATATGTATGTAGATGCCCCGATTGCCAATAACCCAATGCGTATGAACGTTCAAAAGTTTTTTCTTCGACTAATTGTCGTTAATGCTTCAAATTTGGAAGATAATCAAACTCAGAAGTATGTATGTACGTATGTGTGTGCATATGTCTCTATGCGCGTACATACAAATAAAGCGTCAATTCATTACAACGCGCAACCGAACTAGAACCAAAAAAACACTGGCTCAATGGATTTTGTTTCACTTTTTTGAATAAATAAAAACCGTTAGCAAACGTGGTTGTTTGAAAGTGCCGGTTGTGTTGGAAACTATTCCCCTTTTTAAACCACGACCGTTAACTACGCCAACCGTCCGTACAATGAATTTGTTATCAGCGCGACATATCCTTTTATAGCGACTTCGAGGATAACTCGGAGCCGATGATGTTGCCGAGGTCTGTGGTGTCGTCCGTTTTAAGTAGTCAGTTGTGTGGCAATTGAATGGAAGCAGCTTTCAACACTTGTTGCAGAAGTGGCATTACCGCTGAATCCCGCTGAGTACGTGTACAAATGTATGTACATATATGTATGTTTATTCACTCTTAAGTGAAATATGAATTGAAAAATCTAATTGAACAAAAAAAGATTTAATAAGCGATCTTGAAACTAAAGAATGACAATTTAGCTCCAATGACTTTTAAACCATTACACTATTTAAACATATGTAAATAGTTTTCTAACTAGCCGTATTTTTCCAAACTGACATTACTATTTGGCGCGTTTTAATGACTACTGTAACAAAGTTTGTATGTA
>NW_016161422.1:9819-42543 GCF_001687245.7 Rhagoletis zephyria
TATTCATAACTTACCCAATACTTGTATTCCAATGGAAAAATGATTTGCACTTTAAAAGGGCGACTTGCAGAAGTGACCATTAAATAAAAATATTTATTCGTTTTTGTGTGCGATTTTAAATTTGAATTGCTTCTTTTTATTCTAATAAATTATATTATTTATGCGTTTATTCCCCAAACTCAATTTAACAAATTTACTAGTCATCATTATTCTATTATTATTTTTTTTGTTTTCTTTGTTGTTGTATCTTTAGTATTTGCGATTTTAAAGAGCATTTTAAAAGGGTGCAAACTCTATATAATTTACTAATCAGTGACTTATTATTATTTAATATTTTTAATTACTTAGTAATTCACAAAATTTTGTGTATTTAAATTTTTCTTACATTCTTGTAGATTCGCACAAAGCGAGAGGTCACTCATGAATTGTACGGAAACAATTATACGGACAGTTTAAATAGCTCTTCTCTACACGATTAATAAATTATTATTATTTTTGGTTTATTTCAAATTTGATTTTGACATTGTCCTGTTTGTGTATGCGTGTATGATTTTCTGAAAAGTTGGCAAAATTGCTACCTATACATATGTATATTTAACTTCCGGTCGTTTATTTGATCCTTTAGTGTTATGCTATATACGTACATATGCTCTTTGTATACAAAATGTGTTCACTTCGTTTTATATGTATGTATGTAAGTCTAATTTTTTGCCTTTGAAAATCGTTGAAATATAATAAATATTTATCTAGCAAAAAATATATGGTTTTATATGTATTTGTGTATGTGTCTTCTTTATTATTTGCACAATTGCTCAATTTGTTTACTATGTATAATTATTTTATTTATGTATGCGTTAAATTTTTTTACCATTTCTAATAACATTCTTTTATAGACATTTATTAAAAATTATTTAACAGTAGACTTATTTAAGAGCAACTATGTGTGTATGTATTTGTCGACAATCGGCGCCATTGCCAACCACATCGAATCATCACGATCCAGTTGTGGTGCTTGTGCTC
Source organism: Rhagoletis zephyria (assembly GCF_001687245.7). Classification (NCBI taxonomy): domain Eukaryota; kingdom Metazoa; phylum Arthropoda; class Insecta; order Diptera; family Tephritidae; genus Rhagoletis; species Rhagoletis zephyria. The sequence goes on from NW_016161422.1 coordinate 10,840, forward strand.
GTCGTTCCGCGTCCGAAACGGGGCAGGTAGAGGCCGAACTTGGATTCAATGCCGTTGAGGAGAGGCACAGCGGCGCGGTAGCCTCCAATATGATCGGGATTGAATTTTTGTGCAGTATCATCAATGACATTTGGTTTGTTCACCACCGAACCAGATGGATGCGAGCCACCGAAGTCAACATAGAAGAGGCGCTGCAGCAATTCGTAAGTGACCAAGGTGACACCGAATTGTGGTGAAGAGCGGAAGACACGAGCTACGAGAATAATACAATGTAAAAAAAAATAAAATAAAATAGCCTAATCAAATTTTCAGATGACATTGTACATGCAAACTTACCGGCAGTACCCTTCCAGAAGGCGCGTGGTCCCTCTTCGGCCATGATTTTCTTTGTGGCATCCCACACGCCCGTATAGGTTGTCTGACCTGAGCGCGCCACAACCTGCAGCCTGGTCTTGATCACATCAGCGGGTGTTACGAGTGAGGCAGCCGGCACCCCAGCGATTGCACCAGCCGCTAGTAAGGTCAGCGGATGATTATAACTAAAGAATGATAGAAGTAAAGGGGTTTTAAGTATAACGTATACATACATATCTACATACATAAATACATACACATTTTCGAAAGTGCCAAAAAAAAGTGCCTACGGTTGCGGGAAAACAAATACCAACGCGAAAATTTAACAAGTTTTGGCTTTTTTTCTTTGGTTTTTTTTTTAATTTATTATTTTTTACAAAAGTATAGCTCACTATCTAATGAAAACCATGTGAGTCAAAACCTTAATATTCGTACAATTTAAACAAATTTTCATATAAATTTCAAACTTTTTATTCAGAAATTTGCTGGCTGTGTTTTGTATTTTCCTAAATTTAAAAAATAATTGAAATGCATGACACCGTCAGCAAAATATAATTTTCAAAAGTCGACTGCACTTAATTTTACTAAAATTGAATGGGCTACAAAACAGCACACCAAATTTTTGTCTTAAAAGTCTAGTTAAAAGTTTGAAATTTCAATGGAAGTTTGTCGAACTTTACTGATTTTTTTACTAAGTTTGAAATTCGGACTAACACGATTTTTGTTAGATAGTGAGCTATACTCAGTGGACGGACTTTGAAAAAATTAATAGTGGTAGATATTACACCCAAAAAATGGTAGAAGTTGGTACATTATTTAAAAGAAAAAAATTAGATACTTTTTAATCATATGAATTCACCTTGAGATAAATTGTATTTTTATATAAAACAAACAAAAAATTATTTTCAGGTCAACAAAATCTGTGTTCGTATGGAAAAGTAGCTTATGTCGAAAGGCTGGCTTTAGTATAAATCGGCATTCGCAGCATACGATTGCGAATGACTCACGGGCGCTAAGCCGTTAAACAACTTTTAGCAAATAAACGTGCAAGAAATAGTTCCGATACTAGCAATATTCTTTTAAGTCTCATCAAAAAATTCCTTGTCGTTTAAAAAATAAAGGGAATGCCGCATTATACTAAAGCCGGCCTTTCGACATAAGCTACTTTTCCATACGAACACAGAAATATTCAACAAAAAACCTCTACATTAAACCAGGCACGAATCACCACGGCATCCGTGATCGAACGCAAGGATTTGCATCGAATGAAATAAAATGACCGTTATTTTCTCTCCAATACAATAACAATAGCAAAAGCGAACTCAATACCGAATGGTCAAAAAGAAATTTCGTATTTCGTAATTTAATAGGAGAGAGGCTCCAACCATTATTCTCCGCTACAAATTTTTTTTATTAAAGTTAGATTTGAAATGGTTGAAGTCTGCAGCCCATTCGTTTGGCAGTCTCCCACACAAACGTTTGCAAAAGAAAAATATATACAAAAAGAGCTGATAGAGATGCAATTCCACTATTAAATTGGTTATGGTCAGAGTTAACTTTTCATTTTTATTTAAGGTGTTGGATGAAAAAATATGTAGTATGTTCATTTAAATCTCTTTGCTTTCTTTCCGGAAAATATTGGTAGATTTTTAGCCTTTGTTGGTAAAATTGGTAGAAAATATAATATAGCCAAAAAGTTGACAGATCTACCAATAAAGTGGTAAAGTCCGTGCACTGGCTATACTTTCATAAACAAATAATACAAAAGATAGATAGCCAAAACTTGTTAAAATGTCGCGTCCATAGTTATTTTTAATACGCATGCTCCAATAGCATATGTCCCATTCAGGGTTTTATTTTTTTATTTTTTTTTTTCTAAAATGTTGAGTCTATCAGTGTTGCCAGCTCTATCGTCCAGATTACAGTTTTGTAAAAATTACTTCCTAGTGCAAATTACAGTTTTTTCAATTTCAGATTGGAATCAATAAATTAAAACATCTCTTATTTTCAAATAAATTTTTAAGCTATACAGGGAAAAAGCCCGTCCACATTTGGCGTTGCGTTGGCGTTGTTAGCGCTTCAACAGCTCTTTTTTTCTTGGAGGTTAGAGTTTTTCTGTTACAAAGAAATATGGCAATACTGGTATCTCTTAAATGACTACGCTAATTGGGAATATCGTATTGGTTTGGTTAAATCTTAATCCCAGTCCCAATCATAACCTCAATAACGGAAAGGAGCAGAAGGGAGAGAGACGCGTTTCTCTTCCACTTACCCATCTTCATCGGCAAACAGAGATTTTGTGTGCGCATATGCGGGGAAGTAGATAGCAGAAAACGGTACGTCACGCAGCAGACACGCGCGTGCACCTTTGTACAAGCCAAATAGACCCAGGTCACGCACAACAGATAAGGCACGTACTTTAGCTCCTCCCGCGATTTCACCGGCAACCTGTAGACGAATCTTAACAATTTCCAAAGGATTGGTGAAGACCACTTGTGACGCGCCGGCCTGAAAGGAATCGCGAGAAAAGCGGGGATTAGACTAGTCAACATTTATCTAGTTAGAACGGTTAAGTAAGCTCGCCTGAGTACCCATTCCGTGCAAGCTCCCTACGAAAGCTGAGGTGAACTTTTTACGCAGTACACAGAAACTATGAAAAATGCTTTGCAAAACGTAACTGAAACATTTTGGTTATATTAATTCTCGGGTACTTACACAACCACCGGCCATAATTTCGGACCACCCTGCTATCACACCCTGTTTGTCGGTAAATTTGTCGCGTACAAAATCGTTCACAGTGAGCTTGATGGCTTTCTCGGGCGCAACGCCCATCAGCTGCGGTAGCAAGCCGCGGTACAAACCAAGTACACCCTCGTGGCGGATGACCTAAAGTATAAAAGATAAATTTTGCATGAAAAGTATTCCGATCACAATTTTTTTACGCCCACCTTCTTAAAGCAGTCCCATGAGTTTCTGTAAGCGATTTCTCCTATGAATGAACCTGTGCGTTGGTTCTGCATGCGTGTCTTCACCAAGTCAATGGGATATACCACAGTGGCGCCCACGGCTAAGCACATAAATAAGCAGATGAGCTTCAGTTACATGTTAAGGTATGCGTATGTTACTCACCGCCTGCCAGAGAACCGAGCGCGAAACGGTAGGTACTCTCCAATATCTGTATGAGCGCTGAACGATCGGCCGGACTCTCGACGGCCTTGATCTCTGCCAAACGTGTGGTGATATGCTTCGTGTAGTGCTCAGGCGAAATATTGTTCAGGTCATTGTAGACGATGCGTCTGAATAAGAAATGAAATNAGAATGTAAAATAACATCAATTATTAGTTATTCACTTGCCTATTTGGATCTATTTTTTTGCGTCTCCACCAACTTTTTTTAACCAGCACAATATAGATAAAACATGTACAATTTTAACATATGGAGAAAATTACAAGAAAATATACGTAAAACAACAAGGGAATGTTAATAACATTATATATCAAAATGTATGATATTCTGAATGTATGAAAATGCAATATTCCAAGACAAAATTACAAAAAGAGAGAGCTACTTTAACACATTGAGTGCCACGTCGCACGTTTTTCTACGGAACCTAATACTTGTCCTACGCTTTCGTGCCACACTACATGAAATTTATGATTTTAGAGTAGTCTGATATTCCCAAAACATTTTGCTTTTTATCTGTTTTATGATAAAAACTGAGATACGATTTTTGTTTGATGAAAACCTGCGTGGGCTCCGGCGAAGATTTTTGTCAAATTCACCTCGTACTTAAAAGGGATGAAAATGTAGGTACAATTGTACCTTTTTCCGCCGTTTTCTGACTAAAGGTACATTAGGTATAATCACTAGATTTTAGGTACAATCAACTTTTGATCAGATGAATTTTTATTCTTATTCTTTTCTTTTGCCTTTACTGTGATAATATATTTACTTGTCGTCATGGGAAAAAGTGGTCAAAAGGAAGAAATTAACAAAATCATATTATGTATTCTCTTAAATATTTTACATTGCATTTAGAACAGCCACTACGAAAAATTAACACTTTACTTAGCTATCCTAAAATTCTTAATTCTTGTTATTTTTTTATATTCGAAATTGGAATTAATTTCTTCCATAAAATGTCATTGCTCCCTAGACCGATGTACTCCCCACTCGAATGACGGTGTGAAATCTTAAAAACGCTCTACCTTTGCAATTGTTGGAATGCATTTTTTAATCTATTGAAACTATAAAAGCTTAAGTTCCCCGCAAATGATAACATTTTAACTTTTCTATTAATTTTATTCGCCCATATAGTCCGGGGTCTAGGATTTCATATTTTCAGTAGTTGGGGGCCTCAAATTGAGGCAATTGCTTTTTAACCTATATTCGCTATTTGATTTCTAAAATATATTTTAACAGCTTAGAATATACCTATGGCAATTCCCATTATTTTCTATAAACTTGCTGCAGCTATTAAAGGGAATCGGATAAATTAGCAGACTTTTCCTGTTGTTTTATAAAAAGTTGAAAAAAAGTAAACCAAAACTGCTTAACAAATGTCGAAGAGGCAAAATTCGACGAATACACCAATACATGTGAAATGATTTGATATGGGTACGTTGACGAATACAGGGTTCTGTAAATTGTTCGGCCGATAGCTATGAACTATGTACATTAGAGTTGGATTTTTTAGTTCAATATAAAGATTAGTTCACTTCTAGTTCGTTCAGCTCAATGAACTAACTCTTCTGAGTCTTAATTCGTTCATCTTATTGGACTATAGTTCACCTAATTGAACTAGTTCGAGAGAAGTAGCTGAGTTACAAAACAAAGATGTATGTTTTATTACTCATGCATACATATAGAAGATTGAAATCGTCGCTGGAGTAATGAAATAGTGTAACATGAAAAGTATAGTTTTGAGAAAAACGAATTTGAAGTTTTTATAAACCATTACAAACCATACAAATACAATTTCGTTTTTCGGGAATAAATTAGTGAGCCAAAAAGATATTTAAGAAAACTAAAGATTTTTGTAATAGATATTACAGGATTGTCTATCCAATGGAGCATTTATCGAATAATAGTGTACGTGGCATTTAGACTGTTTCTTTATTCGAGCGACGAATTAATCTGTAAAATAAAAACCAAATTTTTTCTACAAGTGGATGGTCCTCTTCTATAACGACACAATTTAGTCGTCTTCATTCATTCGCCTTCTCCAAAATCACAACAAGATGTTTGGCTTCCATATGGCGATTCAAATTTCCATGAGAATCATCAAAAATGCTTATTGAAACTCAGCAGTGCCTGCATTTCATTTTCTTTCCTTGAATTTTGCCTTCGAAATGCGACAAAATTACGCTTCGCTTTGGCATTTGCAAGCGATAGTCTTTTCTTAAACAACACATCCCAAAAACTCAACTCAAGCATTTACTTTTTTTTCACAAATTGCCCTAAACGATGTATTTAAAACATTGTAAATTCAGTGAAATAAAATGTCTTTTTAGCGCGAATTCCGATCAGTTATTTGTCAATGCCCTAACAACGAAAACCGTGATGTGATAATAATAATAATAGATTGGCGCTTACACATATGTTAGTGTTGGGCCGAGCTTCTCCTCGGATTTGTGGCGTGCGCCTTGATGTTGTCAGACAAAGCTGAGGACCTACAGTTTTACGCCCACTCCGAACGGCCATTGGATTTTTATGAGAAGCTGTTTTTCATGGCAGAAATACACTCGGAGGTTTGCCAATGCCTGCCGAGGGACGACCGCTGTTAAGAAAATACCTGTTTTCTATATTTTTGCGATGTTGCTTTGACCAGGGTTTGAACCCAGGTGCTGCGGAGTGGAAGCGCGCACTGCTTATCACTACACCACAGCGATGTATCGAGATGTGATACGTGTTAAAAATTTAGTTCAATTTAATGAACGAACTAATGAACTAGTTCAATTAAAAGAGCTGGCTCTTTCGCTCTTTAGTTCAAAAGCTCCCCATCACTAATGTACATATACCAGACCACTCGAGAAGTTCATTTTTACTGTTGTACAGTGTAATTTGCTAAAATGTTTATATATTTGCTAGAGTACCTCGATAAAGAATACAAATTTATTTTCACGGCTATTTTCTGCCACTTAAACTAAAGGTAGTTTAGGTATCATTACTCGTATTTCGATAGGATATTATACTTTTTCTAGTTAACTCGTTACGTAACTGACAATGGATAAGTGGTGTGCATGAATGTAAGCATGTACATATGCACATACATTAGGGTATTCGTTTTTTTACAAAGCTGATATTTTCTTGGGCCGCATTCTAGAACCTTAGAACTTTTTGCATTTAATTCATACATACATACATATACTTATACACATGTACATTTTCTTCAGCACCGAGAATGAATTTTTTTTCCATTTTCACGACTTTTACATCGAATAACCTAAAAAAATATTCATCAAAAAGTATTTAAAATTGTTTTTGTTGGATCTCGGGTTCCTACACGAAACAGTAAACGTGAAAAATTCATAAGTTCTTTAGGAAATGTAACTAAATTCTGGTAAGGAATTTGTTTAGTACTTAGTTTCTTGAAGACTTGTTTAACGATTGTTTTGAGAGCATAGTCTAATAGCCTTATTCATAAAAAATAAAGTAGCTTTATAAAAGGTTTGTAAATTTAAAAATTTATGAAAACGTCAATTTATAAACTTTTTAAAACTTACTTTATATTTTATGAATAAGGCCATAAGTATTTAGAGATGCGACCCAAATAAATAAAACAAATTGTTAAATAAGGCACATCCTAATGTACTCGTGAATGATATCTACATACATATATGCATTTACGTCTATCTCCATACATATATGTATATTCATAATCCATGATTCATTTGTTGTAAGGAGAGCTTACCCAGTTTGGTGAAGTGCGCCGGTTAATTGAAAGAGAATATCAATTTCTAATGGTGTAATTTGGCTCATTGTTTGTGCGGCGTAAAGTAGTTCGTCCTTTGTCACTGGCTCGTGGCGATTACCTTGGGCAGCGTGCAAATAGATGCGTTTAATCAATTCCATATTGTTGAGCAGCGAAGTAAATGCGATGAAATAAGGGAAGCTCACTTTGTGACCTTCAGTGACCTATTGATCCAAACGAATTTCGACAGTGGAAATACCACATTATTTACAAGGAAGCAACTTTTACTCACCGCTACTAAGTTATCCTTGACAACGGGTGTGAGTAAATGCCTCTTCACTTTAACAATAATATCCTGAAAATCTAAGGGTGAGATGTATCCAGAACCAGCTGGATCCTTACTACGGAATGCTTCCATTGCATATTCCTCATGGAAATCATGGAGCAGCTGTGTGAATTCCGCATAATTGATGGGGCGGTTCTTTTTCTGCAAATAGAATGTAGAAATTTTTAAATTGCGAATAAGTGTATGGATTAAGAGTGGATGTAAATAGTGCTCACCTCGCCGAAATACCGCTTTATAAAGGAACTATCTAAATTAAAAGGTATCTTAGAATGCAGTTCGGTTTTTTGTACGATATCGACGAAATCGGCTGGAAGGGGAAAGACAAATATTTTACTTAATTGAAGCTAAAGGCTCAAACATACCTAAACTAAATATACAATGTATATAAAGTTACCAACTCTTGTGTTAAGCTGACTATTTTCTCTTTCTCCAACTCACCGTAAGAAACTGTGCCATTGCCCTGGCGATCGAACAGTTGAAAGGCAGTTTTGTAGAGAGCATCGGGTGTACACAGCAGTCCCTCAAAAGCCTGGAACTCGACAAATGAAATCAACCCATCTTTGCTGGTGTCTGCGATGCTGGCCAACAAACGTACGGATTCCTAGAAAAAGCAATTGGTGCTGTATTAGATTACTAAATGTGTATTGCTAACACATCGGTGCCACGTAAATAAATAATTAAATCTATTTTTGGCATTTCGGCTACTTCATATTCTAGTATCTCAAACAATTGTTTTTTTTCCTTTTAATTACTATTTAGTTTTGTATGTACATATACTTTTTATGGTCTTTAAATTAAGCAGCCCCATTTGGCAAATTAGTTTCAAATACTTGAAGCGATAAGAGTTTTTTATGATTAGCTCTACGTGTGAGCAACTACAACAATGCTCCGCTGTCTCATAAATTTCGCTAACTATATTTATACTTATGCACTATGTATGTAAGTATGTACATATGTATGTACAGTGAAAGCTCCATAAGCGGCCACCGATGGTGACTTACTTTTTGTCAGCTTATGGGGAATTTCGGAAAAAAATTATATTTACTAAAATTCTAAAAAATATATATAAAATAATAAATAATAAAAAATTTTAATTGCGGGTGCCTAAATTCAGATAATATTTAGGTATCCTTCAATAGATAAAAAGAGAATGAAGGGAAAATAAATTCAAATTTATGGCGTTTTTTTCTACCGACAAATCTCATTGCTCGCTTTGCTGAAGCGGCAAGATGAGGGCAATGAAAAGTAAAATCAAAATTTAAAAAGGAAAACATCTTTGAATATGGACGTATTTACTTGTGACGGCTTATTAAAGCTTCGTGTCCGCTTATGGGAGATTTTTTTTTCATAAATAGACATGTTTGAGTGTCCGCGTCCGTTTTTGGGAAAGTCCATGTATGGGAGAGCATTTTGTATAAAAAAAAAAAAAATTGTTCGTTCCCAAGAATGTGTCCGCTTAAAGGAGATGCTCGCTCATTAGAGCGTCCGTCTATTGGAGCTTTCACTGTACCTACTTATAGACATACATATGTACATTGACATACATTTGATTTGACTGGAACGTACGTGCGAGCTTAGTGCTCAAGCCGCCCCCCGACGGAATACGTGATGGTGGTACCGTGGGGATCGGTACTTGGACAGTAGGAGGTTTAGTTTGGGTTAAAGCCCCACACTGCTTACACACATACATATGTACATATGTTTGTTAGCAAATCAACGCGCTTCCCACTCTTGTGCTGCCGCGAAAGTCATGTGTTGCGCATGTGATTATTTTTATTTATTTAGGGGAATCGTCCAGAGTAGATAACATTTTTTCTCTTTTAAATTAAGAAGTAAGCGTTGATTACAACTATTTAAAACCCTTTTAAAAATTAAAAATATGGAATGCCAAAGCCTTAGCCTTCTTTCACACGTTCCGGTCGCCGGTTAGCCGGCACAAAATATATGACACCGGATTAAGCGAAAGCGGCCTGCCAGTTAACCTGAAACCGGAGTGTGTGAAACTGCACTTGAAGTACTCTCACTCATAAATCGATAATATACAATATGTATTCTGAAGTGTTTGCCGATTGCAAAAATGATTTTATAATTTTTTTCTTTATATACATATGTAAAGGTTTATGTATGTGCATATGTAGGCATGTATAAACACTAGGCAACCCGCTAAAAAAGTTTGTAACGTCTTTAAGGTTCAAAATTATTTCGGGAAAGAATATTTTGAGAAAGCCACGTGCCAAAAGCAGCCGAGATCGTTTTTTCTACGTAACTACCGGCAAAATCTAATCATAAAGATCCGTTAATTAAAAAAAAACATTTAAACACATCTGGTTTCCATGTTTTAGGAAAGAATTTCTTAACAACGTCGAAAACGTTCAAAAATAAAGGCCAGTATTTAAATAGTTAAAATAAGTTAATAGTAAAAAACAAATATTATTAAAACAAGCTTTCTAAATACGAACCAAATCGGATTAAAAAACGAGCCTTTCAAACATCTCGACTCCTGCGCCACCTATCGGGTTCTGAAGCAACTGTGAAGTTCCAAGTCTCTAGGCCCTCGGGAAGTTGGATACAAATTTATTGCAAGATTTGCCCCTAACAAACTTACGTACATACAGAGCAAGTTAAATATAAGCTTGTAAACCACACCGAGGCAAGATTGAAATATGTGACTACAGGTTACAAATTCAACGGAAATAACGCCAATTGGCACTATTTCGCATACTAGTGCGCAATAAAATCAATTGACATTATTACCTTTTCAAAAGCGAAATAAGATCTGTTGACATTATTGCTCTTTCAAACATAAAATTTGCGTAGCTTGGCGGCCAATTCCGAATTCGTTCAAAATATGCTCATTTAAAAACAATTCTTTCTGTGTTCCTCCGGGGTTTTTGGACACTGTTTCTTCATTCTCGGTGCATTCATTTACTTTGTTTCCAATTTTTTTTAAATTTATTTCTCTTTTGAAAAGGAAATAATGTCAATTGATTTTATTTCGCATCACTATGGGAAATAGGGCCAATTGTTGATATTGTTACCTGCCACCTTGATATAAAACAAAAACGCTTTTGTGAGGTTCTTTTAAGACTACCGTTATTAAAACTTAAAAAAACACGATCGAATTAGTTTTTCCTGAATTTGTAACCCGATTTTATTCGATCTACAATTTTTAAAATAATCCGAAAATAGTTTAGGAAAAGGGAAAATAATGGAGCACCCTAATGTGTATGCCAACTGTTGGTATCATTGTAGAACTTTCATGACAATTTTTTTCTATTTTATTATCTATACGCGAAAAAGTTTGTGTGGGTGCCTTATTATGAGAACTACAACATCCAATGCATGTACATACCTAGTTGCTATTTAGGTACATATGTACATATATATGCATGTACATATGTATGAATGTATTTACGCGAAAAACTTTATGTTTGTACGTAAATGTATGATCAAAATTTTTTATTTTAAATACAAAATAGAATAGCGTCACACAACATGACGCAAAAGATCATTAAGGTCTTTGCAAACGGTACGTGTTATTTGTTATCAAATGAATAGGTATGTAAATAAATATCTACATATGTACCTAGTAAATATGTTTGTATATACATACATACATACATGTGTAGATAATTATGTAGTATAAACAATGTACATTTACTCACATCATTGAATGTCGCATCTGTAAAGAGTCCGAGAAATTTGCGCACGAAATCCTCACTGGTCATGTAGTAGTCGCCATCCTTTTGTAATGAAGCGTATCTAAGGAAGACTTCCCGGAGTTTATCGGCGCTGGCACGTTTTAGAAACGATGATCCCTGCAATGGCAAAAACATATACATAAATTGATAACTAGATACATATGTATGTACATATGTGCGAGAGAGTAAATTAAATATAAGTTGTGTTCTATAACAAAATTAGCCTTAACCAGCCAGCAATCCAAATCGAGAGCGTAAGCGAAAAGCTCTCCAAAATGAGAGGGAAACCAAAAAAGTTACCGAACAGAAAATAAGACATCACTGGCAAAAACAGGAATAAGAAGACCCACCAGCTGACTTTATTTATATTTGTAAAGAAACAGAAATGTATGGTGCCGCCATGGAAGAAAAAAAGGAAACGGAACGTTGAATGTTCGCCAGGAACATTGGCTGCCTGGTTACTGACTTTATGATAGTACTAAAGGCCATATCACACGATTGGTGCATTTGTACAAATTTGTACATTTTGAAAGTTACAAAGTGGTATTGTTTGGTATTGTTTTTTTATTCTCGGTAAAAAAAATACTAGACAACACCATTCTGTGACTGCCAATATGAACAAATCTGTACAAATGCGCCAATCGTGTGATATGGCCTTTAGTAATATCATAAAGTCAGATACCAGGCAGCCAAAACGCTACCAAAATGCGAAAAATCCAATCTCAATTTTTAAGTGATGGATAATTTTTTGGCGTTATCGAACGCCTACTTTCAAAACTTAGAAATAACTATTACAAATGTTTTTGTTATTGAACGCGGCTAACTCTGAGCAATTAAATGAGGGAAGAAATGCAATCTAAAGGAGCGCGATGACATTTGCGGTGTTCAGAGTTGATTTCAAAATGGGTTTTGCCACTATTTTTCCACTATTTTGCATCGATTTCCGACAGTTTAATGCTGAAAAAGCTACAAAATGTTAATGTTGTATTCCGGAACGAACTGTGAATACCTCGATTGAACACAAAATTTGTATAACTGACTGCCGATTAAAGTGAGTAAGTAATGAGAGTGGAAGAGCGAAAATTCATATAATCTGACCATGTTCATGAAATCTCAATGCTCAATGCGAATAAAGGTCAAATATGTATGTATACATACATACATACATTCATATGATTAGAAAAAAAAGAGTGTATGCTAGAACACATACATTCCTACACTAACATATGTATGTACCTGTATATGTACATATTTAGAATCGTATGTATGTATATATGTATGCTGGAGTATATGCAGTTATATATGAGTACATTTATACTTATATGTAGATATTTTAGTACTTATGAATTCACTTACAGACTGAGGCATTTTAGTGTTAATTCTTTTTGTTTTTCTTATTGATATTATTATTATTTATTCGATGAAATGTATTCCCTCTGAAAGTATGTATGTACATATGTATGTATTTCGCCACAATATCGCGTCCCACCTCGTTACTTTAACTATTATGTATGTATGTAACTACTATTGTTCTTTAATTCCGGATGGCACTTTAAATTCACAACTGAAGCGATTGTCAGCAGAGCAGCAACTAAAAAGCTATGCCAATAGTGCCTCTCATTATCAGCACAGCCGGCTCGAGCACGTCTTCCGCTCGAATTTCGCAAGTAACACAAATTAAACAATTAGGCGTGTTTGAATGTATTTAAACAGAGTCGGTTGAGATGAGAAACTACTAACTGGGCGCCCAAAGCGAGTAAGAACAACTTTTGAAATTTATTGCAAAGAAGCACGGAAGGGAAGAGGGCGTAATTTAAGTCCGATTTCGAAAATTTCCAACATATTGATTTTTTGTACCAATAACTGTACCAAGTGGGTAGATATTGATAAATTGATCACCGATATATGTATGTAGGTAAGTGGTTATGAAACCTTGTACACACATAAAGATTTTCGGTTGGCATATTTCAGCTCATAAATATATAAAATTTCTACCTTTCATTTAACTCCGGCCCTGTTGAAAATGTTATTATCTCTCTCGGACTCTTAAGAACGAAAAAAGCAATTGCTGAGCGTTAATGCCAGAGTATTAATAGGCAAAAGCTATCTCTCCATATAGGCTCATTCCACGGTAATCGATACCGAATGAAATGAAAATAAACTTAAGAATTGGAGTGTATTATTTCTAGTAGTCAAGAGTAAATAAATCCATCTTTCAAGACTGAAAGCCAGAATTCCGAATTTTATCTTAAAATTACATATTTTTATACTTTTGGTAAAAGGATTACGATGGTGTAATTTTAAATCCCAAATTTACTGTTGTTCACTATGCAAATCAACTTCAAAAAGTTCAACTGTTAATAGTAATACTTTTATTTCTAGTATCCGCACCAAAGCAAGACTACTAAGCTAATTTGTTAGCATATTTAATTTAATGATAATAACATCCCGAAACATGATTTATTTCTCCGCTGCTCTGCTTAAAAAGAACATTCCTTTAATATTAGAAAAGCAGATCCAAATAGAGTTTGCGAGCTTTACTGAAAGGGCGCACCAGTCCCAAACGCATGACCTTTACCCGGACCTAATACCTACAGGCCCCACCTACTTTAATGATGACTATACTGCGTATGCTACAAGTCTTATTTTTCGCGCAAGAGGTGGCTTACTTAATCTTAATGCAAGATCGTTTAAAAATATTTCTTCTAAGACCTGCTCTATTTGCAACTTGAGAGCTGTTGAAGACACCTACCATTTCATTGGGGAATGACCTATATATAAAAATATTCGTATCGATTATTTTGGTGAGAAAGTCTTGCACCTGCCAAGAGTTTTAAATATTCTTAATGATGGTAATTATCGTTCGCTGCATATTTATATAAGTAATTGCCTTAAATATAGAGAGCTGATTGTAAATTAGTTTTCTTAAATATATATATATAATATTGTTTAGTTCTAAGTGCAATGCAGACACACAACATTTATTGTTATTGTCTATGACCTTTTATTTATTTAAGTTTTAAAGATAAATAAAATTACTACAACTACTACTACTACATCCCGAAATATCCCGGGATCCCGAGATTACCAATTTAGGCTCCCGAAATCCCGGGTTTTAGAAAATGGTCCGGGATTGGATGCCTTAGTGGCGATGATATGATCTCTCAGTGCCTCAATGGCTTTGCATGTATGTATACATATGTATATGAATTTCGTACATTTACGTACGCAAGTAACTTATACATGTATGTATATATATATTTGTTGATTCGTTAAATTCGCACGTGCTCTACAATAACAAAAAACCTTTTTAAAACATCAGTAAAAGACTATTTTATAAATATACATATGTCTATTTTAAGTATGTATGTAAAACAAGATTTGAGAAATATGTTATTTTACTGTTTAAATAATGAGTTTTTTTAGACTACACTTTATGATCGTAGCTTTTGAATATATATGAGAAAAGGATTGTTTAGGTATAAAACTTGTATTATTATGTGAGAAAAGGGTTTTTAAGTAGACGCAAACAATTCTTATGATGATAATATTTACAAAAGTAAAAATGGAAGATGTTGAATGACTCACTCATGTTGTTCACTGGTCATTTGACAGCATACTTCTTCATTAGTAAAAGGTCGCCAAAAGATAAGGTTCCAGCTTTTCAGGCTAAATTTGTATTTTCCTTCAAAATAAACGATATTTATACCATCGTACAGTTCCATAAGTAAAGTAACTCTTCTTCTTACCGTTTTTTCTGGCAGGCTGTAGGTGTGTGTTTGGCAGGCTGTAGGTGTGTTTTTGATTAGTNCGGAATATCAACGGCGCTTGGGAGGAAATGAAAATGGCTTATAGTTTAGTTAGTGTGGGCGTAACTTAACTTGCGTAAGATATCGTCAATGTTTACTCAACACGTCAACTTAGCCAGAAACGGAAATATCCTGTTTTTTTATTCTCCTTCTCAGCTGATGGTCACTTGCCCGCCTATAACGCACATCAAAAAATTTCTTTACAAAAAAATATTGCTGTGGGCATTATATTAAAATACGTTGCGTAAATTATGTCTAGACTAACTGAAACTTAACACAAAACTTTACGGACTTTCGAAAAAATACTGTCATTTAGTTGGTACCTCGGTGCCTTTTTTCAACAGCTGGTGCTAAAGCCACCGAGAAACGCAACCACTTAACAACAAAAGGCTTATCAAGCTTTTGTTTTTGCAAACTTGGCTAAAGAGTGCATAATTATCGCCTCTAAAAATACTAGTTTTATTTTATTTAAGGGTAATTAACAAGAGAACTAGAAATTTTTTATGGAAGTGTTTTTGTGAATACTCACTGTAAAAATGCCTTTACAAATTCGATTAAACGACCATTTATCAAGAATTGCAATTAATTCTTTTTGGCTTGTGATTAATCATATCATTAATTAATCGATTAGTTTACTTTTTTGCAATCCTTAGGTATAAGTTTGGTATTTATTTACTTAGTCCTGAAAATTAATTATTGGTCGTCTTTCGAGTATCGAGAAGCCTGTTTAATTTAAAGCAGTCTAAGGTTTGCTGCGTGCCAGAAGTGCATATGCATTTTTTCGGTTTTGAACCGAAACTGTGCATGTACGCATTACTTCGGGTTTTGTCATATGCATTATTTCGTATTCACAGTTTCCAGATGCACAATTTCAGGGTGCCTAGCCGCGCCTACCTCTCACATAACGGTATTTTCGGAAAATGCAGAAACTACGATATTTCCGTAAATACTGGATCCAAATTTTAGAAAATTAATATGTGAAGTAGAATTTTGCCATAAAACAAGACAATTATGCTATGTTTGAAAAATGGATGTGGCACCGTCCACTTCTGAACAATTGCTGTAACTCAGTAACCGCGTCACCAACCCTCACCAAACTCGGTACGAGCATTGCTTAGAGTGAAACTGAAAATCTTCTAAAAATTTTCTAAATCGGACATTAACCACACCCACTTCACATATAACGGTATAACAGAAATACGAAAACTGGAATAAATCAGTAACTAAAGAAGGGCAAGGAAGAAGGTGCAGTGCACGCTTCCATTCCGCGCAGGGTTCAAACCCTGGTCAAAGCAACATTGCAAAAATATAGAAAAAAGGTTTTTTATTGACAGCGGTCGTTCCTCGGCAGGCAATGGCACACCTCCGAGTGTATTTCTGCCGAGTGTCTGGCGTAAAACTGTAGGTCCCTCCGCTTTGTGTGACAACATCAAGGCGCACGCCACAAATCGGAGGAGAAGCTCGGCCAAACACTAACATATGTATGTTTAAGCGCCAATCTATTATTTTATTATTATTATATTAAAGAAGGCACTTCACACAAAATTGACGTTTGCAATAACCTTTAAGCAGAAAATGATATTTGCAAAGTTCTATAAAACGGTCATGGCACAGCTTACTTATAACCAGGAGGATCCGAGAATGCGTTCATGTTTTGTTCTAGTTTTGCATAAGAACAAAATGTAATGTCAGGAACGTTTCCATAAATGAACCAAACATGGAAAAAAGTGTTGAGAGCGGTCTGAACGGGAACAAAATGAGAATAAAAATTTCGGGAACGTTTCCGTAAAGTAAAAAATGCGAACGTTCTCAAGAATCACAGAATGAGAGCGAAAATTTCGGAAACGTTTTCAATGACAACAAAATGAGAAGAAATGTTTTGAGAACCTTTCGAAGGAGGATCAAATAAGAACAAATGTCTGGGGAACGTTCCGCTAGAGAACAAAACGAGAAAAAAAGGCTGCGTATTGCGATGAAAAATCGTTTCAGTGGGAAACGCTATTGTTAATTCTAAGCCGTATAGGCTGGATAATTTCATTTTCCAGATCGTTTATCATTCAGGTGAACTTTCCATTTAGGGAAGAATTTTTCATTTTATGTGCACGAAAAGTTCGTGTCTTAAGTCTTTCGTTTGACTTAATCTGCATAATAATCTTTCAGTTCATTTGGCTTAATCTTAAAATTCAAACATTTCAAACCAAGAATGATCGTGATTTCAAACTAATGGAACAATTTTGTTCTCGCTTCCATACTTCGCGAATAGTCCAGAGAAGATTTGTTCCCGTTTCGTTTTCTGCCAGAAAGTTTCTGGGTCTTTGGTTCACAAATGGTTCCTCAAGATAGAGTTTCTTAGATTTTTGTTCCCATTTATCTCTTCGCCAAAATGTTCCCGACAATTTTGTTCCCAAGTTTTTCTCTTAGAAATGTTCCCCAAAGTATTGTTCGCATTTTGTTCTCTTTGGAAGCGTTCCACGGGGGTTTGCTTTTATATAATTCTGGTTCAGAACGTTCCCGAGAGTTTTGTTCTCATTTTCGTTTTTGTGTACACAAGTACGAGAACAAGATTTAGTTTCGATCATTCCTTTTGTTCTCAGTCCCAGCTTATGCCTATATTCTATAGTATTTCTCGGTCTTTGATATATTAATTTATACCAATAATAATGAAATAAATTGGCACTTACTCGTCTCAAAAAAAAGGGTACAATGATTTCTTTTTCATATCGGTCTCCAAATTTGGTTTCGCTCAAATTTTTGATATTTTTTTTGGGGTTCTATACATGAAATAAAGTTTATAAACAAAATAAACAATTATGTGGTGAGAGAAAAACATTCTATTAATTTTTCTGCTCTTGCTAAACAGTAATGTATAATGTTTATGTATTTATTTATATACTGTGTGTATAAGTGAATTGTTTTGCACATACATAGGTATTGCGTGTTTATTTTAAATCAACAAATTGTCTTACGGTAAATTAATAAAATATCAACGAATGCAGTGAATTACTAGCGTGAAGCAGTTATCACGTTTTTAACATATACAAATACATACATACATACATAGTATACGCATACATAAATACAAATTACCAGATTTAATTACATATAAACATTTAATCGATTAAACGTAAATGCAAATAAGCCTCCTTGTTGCCAACTAAGTAGATTTATGTATTGCATTTACACTAGGGTTGTCCAAAAATACACAGGAAAATCAACTTTTTGAAAATTTGGATTTATATAAAATAGAAAATAAGGCGACCCGCATTTTTTCATTTTACAGTCGAGTAATATTTAACCGTGCTTTGTAGTTTTCCATATATTTTTTAAGGGGAAAATAAATTTTTTCGTAGTTGCTATAAGATCGTTAAAAATAAATATTTTTTTTTTGAATACAAATTTTTCCCATCATAAATCTTTCAACAATGGATTTATGATGCAAATTTAACTGCAAGATTTATAGAGCTTTAATTTGACACCTAGTTTTTAAAAATCAAACGAATGGAATGAATTACCAAAACTAGCAAAGATAATTTTATGCATTTGCAAAAAAACTTCTTATGTATTTGAGAAAGTGTAAAAAAGATCAGATTTTTATTTTCTCTTTCGAAAGAGGAAAAACCGTACTTTTAAATAAAATAATGTAAAACATACTTTTATTTGCGTTTCTTATTCATCTCATTAAAAGATACTATTTTTTGAATTTTTTGTTAAAAAAAATTGTTATTTTTCGAATACCGGTTTAGTTCTTTTTTAGGTGATAAATTGCCTTCACAAAATACCAAACACGTACACATTGCAGACAACAAATTTTCTAGCCCACTTATGCGGCACTGTACGGCGGAACGGTTCAGTATTAATAGATAAGAAAATGAAAAATAGGGGCTGAAAAAAATTGGACCTACATTTGTAGGTATAAGACCACGTTGCATTATAATACAGATGCAGAAGATTAATATTATTAAAAATTATTAACATAAGTTTTTTTTTGAGTATTGCTCTTTTGTGTGAGCTCGGTCAAAGTTGGACTAAATCATCAATATTCACTTTTGAAACACTAGTAAAATAAATTGTTTAAATAATTATTCAACAAGTATATATTTTATACAGCAAAACTTTGTTTATTTTGTTGTTAAAAACTAAGCAAAATGGGCCTACAGTGCTGTCACTCTTTTTATGTTGAGTATGTATGTATTATATATATGTAATACAATTTTCCTTATAAGGCGTCCGTAATGTTGAGTGCTTTATTTTTATATATAAAGTTAACAAAACATTGTTTACGGCAAAAGGACGAAACACTGGCAATGTTCAAAAATAAGTAATTGAATATTATTAAGTTTTTATACGGCTTTAGAACGAAAAATATTTGTACTATTTAAATAAATAACGCGTTTTTTGAGTACATTGTAAATGTGTGGAAAATTTTTGGAATAAGTCTGAAGTTAACACAAATTTTTATTACTTTTCCCACTTCGACATTATTATTTTCCAAAATTTCAAAATAAAGTAGTCTCTTTCAGCCATTACTTCGAAAGGCATATTCAATTCCGGGTAAAACTAGGTACCATTTATAAAAATCAAGACAATTTCGGAGTTTATGAATTTTCTTAAGATTTTCCAAAATAATTTCGATGTAATTTTACAGAAAAATTGAATAGGTTGGATTGGATTTATTTTGAGGTTTCAATAATTCGTATAGAAAAATTTGAATTTTTCTCATTAAAAAAATTATATAACTTTATAATCTGTTTTTTGATTTTAATGAATGGTACCTAGGAATAAGGCATTATTTTAGAAGTAATCACTAAAACAGCCATATAAAAACTTAAAATCGGTTGAAAAATAACCGAGCCAAAAACTGTGTTTTTTTAAGTAAATGACCGATATGATTGAGTAAAAATTATAAAATTTTCTGTTACATTAAAATTTCTTTATAGGAAAAAAGCTGTTTGTAAACATAATACATCAGACTAACAAAAGTAAGCCGAAAAGGACGTTCATACTTAATAAAATTATAGAGCAACAACCAGCAGTTTACAAAAACTACGGAAATGGATATGTAAAGTTTTAAATTATTATTTATACGTTTTTTGAATTGGAAATTGGGAATGAAATGCATAGAAATAAACTTACAATGAAATTCTGGAATTTACGATTTATAAAGCACTTAAACCTATTTTCATTTTATTTTTTAATTAAAACTTCTCTTTCAGATCCTTTCTGCACTTTACCGGAAAATTGTATTACCAAAAACTGGTGGCATTTGTAACCGCAATTCTAGGTACATTGGTAACGTTGGCAACATATTCATGAATTCAGTTCTGGATTTTTGTAGAAATTGTAGTTTTCATATTTCACGGAGCAATATTTTGTTATCAGCTTATGAGAAAATTGTTATACCTATTCACCGTAATTAGCGTAAACTAAACCATCTGTCTCTTGTGTGCTATTAATAGAGTGTTCAAGCATGTATGCACATTAGACCGTACCAGACAAAAAAGTTACCCGATCACCTTCTTGAGGCCTTTTTAAATTTTCTGTAATTTCTTCGAAATTCATAGTCGGATTTTAAAGTTCGATATATCGATGTTCTTGTCTCCAGGAGTCTTTTTGGTTACAAACTGCATTCAACTCACTTACCCTCTTCTAGTGTTTACCCACCAGATCTCAGTTCTTACCATCCCAATGTCAGTAAATTAAAGCTTACTAAAAATCCCTAAACTTTTGTTAAGGAAGTATTCCGATTATTCCAGTAGAACTGTATATTTAACAAAACTTTTTTTATTGTATGTAGGTGTCACCGAAAAATTCAAAAAGGCGACTAAAAAATGTGTTTCGAGATTACCTTGCAAAAACACTCTAGATTCAGGGATGTAAGGCGAATTTTTCTTCGTTTGCTTGTGAGTTGGTTCAGTCTAATGTGCACACATGTGTACATACATATGTATATCTTTTACTTTTTTATTTACAACATTTTCTTTTAGACTATATCAGCTATCTACAATGGCATACGAACATATATATTTGTGGTTGTTGTTGTGCTTTTCTCTCTTTTGCTACAGCAATAATTCCTATTACTGTGACTCTTGGCTTGTGATTAAAACAACTTTTGTCTCTTGTTGCTTGTAGTGCTGCATTATGCCGACACTGCGTTATTGAACGACAACACAATGACCTTCACCGGTCGGCGAGGGAATGTGGAGGTATGCATGAATAAGTACCCTGTAGGAAATAAAACTACTTTAAAAGCAATTTAAAAAGTACTTTTTTACCAACTATAAGTGGTTGGAGTTCTTCCTTTTTTCATATAAGCAACTAACTTTATTAACATGGCCATGTCCTAGGAGCAGGTCAA
Source organism: Rhagoletis zephyria (assembly GCF_001687245.7). NCBI lineage: Eukaryota > Metazoa > Arthropoda > Insecta > Diptera > Tephritidae > Rhagoletis > Rhagoletis zephyria. The sequence continues at coordinate 32,318 of NW_016161422.1, forward strand.
TTATCCGACTCTGCATTTTATTTCAACTAGTTTAAAATGCATTTGGTTTAAAGAACTTCAATGTCAGTATTTTTCGTTTGAATACGCATTCGTTCTGCACTTCACAAATGCTTTTTCATATTTCGAAGCCAAAAAAAAAAATTCATTTCAACATTTTGCCTCTGATGGGATTTGAACCCGCACCTTCTGGAAGCTAACAAATAACAGCAAGCACCTCTGCACGCTCAGCCACAGCCAGACATGTAAGTGTGCTTTCAAATGTTTAGTTTGAATTGTGTGCAAGCAGCAAGCCGATTGTCCGACTCTGCATTTGATTCCAACTACTTTAAAATGCATCTGGATTAAAACACTTTAAAGTCACTATGTTTCATTTAAATACGCTTTAGGTCTGCACTTCACAGATGCTTTTTCATACATCCAAGACACAAATTGTTTCTTTCGGTAAAAAGGGTATCAAAATTCGAAACATTTACTCACTTCACTTGATTCAAAGTAGTTTTTCAATTAGTTTGATTTTAAAAAAAGTCACTTGTTTCCGACTGGGTATCTACAGCACGTGAGCACAAGAATGGAGATGTTCGAAACGATGACATTGAGTATTGCGAGTGTTTGCTAGGGTACCAGGGGACAACATCAGCACCTAAATATTCACATGGAAACATAACATGTAATGCTTTTAGAGGATTTTTAATCACACCGAAATGTTGTTGAACTGATGGAAAATATACATATGTAGAATTAGCTCTTTTCTTACACAGCGAATCCCCTAAAACTAATAATAATAATTAAAGATTATATTTTCGTAGAAAACTTTTAAGACTTAAGATATTACGCGGCTTGTGAATTCCCTGATTATGCCTGCGTGGTAACTCTCATATAAGAGCGGTGTCCGTAGGCTTTACTGCCACTTTTAGCGCAAATTCTAAAATCACTGCCGCTGCCGAAACACTCAATTCAAATTATTTCGAGAAGTTTCTAGACATGTATGTACTTCAAATAAAGTTCGCAAAACTCATGATGATTATGCTAGATGAGTTATCTTATTTGACAATTTGCTTTTAAAATTTCTTATAAGGTAACCCAATGACAGAAAAGAAGGCGATACTTTTTTTTTATTTCTCCTACTGTTTATTGCGCTATGGTAAAGCTTTATAAACATTTTAGGTAAGTATGTATTTTCCTTAATTCATTTTTACACTTGTACTGCTACTGGTTAATTGTAATTAAACGGCAATAATGCAACAAACTGCTTATAGCTGTCACTGATGCGATCGCTGCTGCATTATAATTGCACTATAATTGTGATTTAAGGCTATCGGCGCATGTGAGTTCAACGAGACCACGCAAAGGATCTTGGATCCAGGCGAATTTTTCGTAATTGTCTTCTTGTTTTGCAATTTTGCTTCACAACAGAACGAACGCGCTGTTGTTGCCATAACGTCTCGCGAATACATTTTGTTTTTAGAGAATAGTAGATAACCGGAGCGACGCGGCACACTGTATGAGAACCAATGCATTAGACCGTATCACGATGTATAGGCGGAACAAAAGTCCAATTTGTTCTAAGCGACTTTGACAATTCACTAGAAAAAGAAACCAATTTAGCTGTTTTTACAGGGGCTAATGTTTACACTCCTAAAATACCCTGATAGTGAGTATTCAAAATTTCTTTAAACAACTTGAATTTTTTTTGTGATACGGTCTAATGTGCATACACACATATGCACATACATATGTACATACATATGTACATACATATGTATGTGCATATGTGTGTATGCACATTAGACCGTATCACAAAAAAAAATTCAAGTTGTTTAAAGAAATTTTGAATACTCACTATCAGGGTATTTTAGGAGTGTAAACATTAGCCCCTGTAAAAACAGCTAAATTGGTTTCTTTTTCTAGTGAATTGTCAAAGTCGCTTAGAACAAATTGGACTTTTGTTCCGCCTATACATCGTGATACGGTCTAATGCATTNTCTGCTGTGTCATTTGTAAAGGGGTGGAAATTCTCATTAAATTTTTACGCTCTTTTTGAAAAAAATACTGCATGGTCGCGTATACGATATGTATGTATGTACGTAGATATGTACATAACTACGTATTTATGAGCATGCCCCAGCAGCAAAAGGTAATGTATGGTAAAGTAAGTATACAGTCATCTGGCCTAAGAAAAAATCTAACCTGATACCATTCGGCTGTTGCAATTATGTATGTATTTATATGCACACCAGGAAAAACAAGCGTTAGAAATTATTATCTAATTCAAAAAAGGAATTAAGGAGTTTATTGTTTGTTTTTATTTTGGTTTTTTTTTTGTCTAAAACTAATCGTTATTTAGTAGATTGACTGGAAATGCATTACATTGGTTTGCGTGTTTTCGGTTAGTTTTAAAGACGAATATTTTGTGTAATAGAGAATGCTTACTCCCTTTCCTTACTGGGTGGATTTGCATATATTATGCACATATCGCACGTCGTCTTCAAAAGGAGCATAACTCAAAATTTGGCATTTTAGAAATTATGCGCTAAAAATGTACACATGCAATTGTTAACCTTTCAACAAAATTTTGGTTATAATAAAAGAAACATGAGGAAAAGTCTCCCTTGCCCATATGATTATCACGTGCTAAGAAATAGTTTTTCGCATTTTCTGAAAAAACGTGCAATTTTGAGTTGTGTCACTTTTGAAGGCAGTGTGCGATATGTACACTCATAAGGTAATAGATGTATTAAGAGCATGCTGGTTTAGATTCTGAGTGCAATTGACGCAATCAACAAATATTCTGCATCCGCCAATTTTGCGGTACGAAAAAAAAGCTTTCAAGTTCAACATAGTGTGTATCAAAGCCCAAGAGCCAATTGCTATACGAATATTAAAAAATACGTGTATGGAAGTTGGATTCTATTTACCACAAACTTCTATTTGGTATCAGGTCATCTTTAATCCATCTCCAAACAAACTTTGCGAAAACACTTTTCACTGTGAAAACTTCCTGACAAATAAATTTATTTTCATTTGAAAATAGAATCGTAATTTTATGTGAAGTGATGCTAAATGTAAGTAAAGTGTTTATCTTCATTAGAGTCCGTGTTCAAATAATTTGACAGCAGTGGTCTATGGTAATTCCTTTTCAATGGTTTCCAAGCTTTATTCAAATCTAATCACAGATAGGTATGTATGTACATATTTATGTAAATATTATGCATAAGTTCCTTCAATGTAATCAATGTTGCCAGACTCACAGTTTAAACTGTAAACTTCCTTTCTTAGACAAGCTTACAGTTCTTTAAATTACCACCTACTTTGTACACATAGCAGCTTTTTCGAAATTTCCGTTTTAATAATTTAAAATTATTCTCTTGGCGTTTTGTGAGTCAATTTTTAACTGTACTTTGCATTCAGTCACCACATTAAATGTGGAAAGAATATTTTCCCAAATCAATTGGAATTAAACAAGAAATAAACTTGAAATTCCAGCACTTTCTGTTATTCTAACAACTAAGGTTTTCTTGAAAAAATGCTCCAGGAGATACCAAAGATGAGGTATAGAGTCAAAAGCTCAAAAAAATTAACCAATGACGCCCGGTTACATCAATCAATTTTAAGTTTATCAGTCTGTTAAAACTGATTGGTGAAGCTGGTGATGAATTTAATTAAAACAGAATGTGATTTAAATCTTCTAGTTTACCAAGTCTATTCATTTTTAGTTAAATACTATCTGTATTATTAAAATCTGGCAACACTGTCTGTAATGGCAAATGTACTTTTAAATATTATATTTAATAGTCTGGGGATATTTAGTCACAATGTCTATAAAATTTTCATGGAATTATTCTTGATCGCTACCCCTTAAATGCTTTCATAATTTGGTACTAGCGTCAACAACGTGACACTGCCAAGGTCGGCAGCAATTAGCCGGAAAAATGCTAATTAAAATAGCACAACCACAGCGCAAATCGGAAAACGAAAATTCGAAAGCTTTTGGTGAGTTAATACGTATGTGTGTATATGTGTATGCTTGTACATATACAGTGACTCAAAAAAGTGACCGCGTGTTGATTTTTTTTTAAATATTCCAAATTTTTTCAAGTTAAATTTTCTCCCGGTATTTTTCTATAAAAATACTCTCCAAGCTTTTACCAAAACTTAAGAAAATTCAACAAATTTTCATCAAAATCTCAACTTTTAAAACTGAATCTTAAGAAAATTTTTGGGCATGCAGTTTTATAGCCCATACAATTTTAATCTAATGAAATGCAAGTTTAAAATCCCTAAATGTAATTTGTTCATATATTTTTCCGTAAACAAAAACTGTGCAAAGAATTTGTCACTGATACAGAATGGAGCCGTAAAATTGTATGGATTATAAAACTGCATACCCAAAAATGTTCTAAAGATTCCGATTAAAAAGTTGAAATTTTCATTAAAAATTGTTATATTTTCCAAAATTTTGTATAAAGTTTGAAACTCTTTCTTTGTCGAAGTTTGTTTACGCATCTTTTTTTCATATTGTTTTTTTTTTTTCAAGCGACTGAAAAGTGCTTGCAGCTATAAGTATTCTAGCTAGCAGTCCGGTTTACAGGATTTAGTCATAACTTACAGGAAGTCGTTCCTATTGACATAAAACCTGTAAGTGGGAACACTTTTCCGAGAGTAACTGAGGATTTAGTCCGGAGTTTTTTTTTCCTGTAAGTTCATGAAAAGTGTCAAACGATCAGCTGATTTACATGTACAAACAAAAACAGAAAGCGGTGAAAGCAAAGAACCTTATATTTGTTAAAAAATGGAAGTAAACAAGAAATATGTATTTGAATATGTATAGATTTTAATAATTATTTAGTGATATTTCAGCCAAATCAGTGTTGTACCAATGACATGTAAACAAACCGACTGACGTTTTTACAGGAAATAGTGCTCTCGTGCACATCTGCATCTGTTCTCCTTTTACTCTCGCTTGTGAGAGTAAAATTGTAGTTTGACAGTTCCACAGGTTTTAGTCCGAAGTTCAAAGGAACAGACTATTTTGTACACAATTCATAAATGGTATGAAGTAATGATTATAAAATTTTTTTATAATCGGAAACTGAATAAAAACCTAACCACATAAGAGGTAGCGATAATAATTTGCTTTAAATAGTTTTAGACGAAATCAATTCTTTTCATTTAATGACGATTATCTTTTAGAAATAATCAGTTAGTAATCAATAAATGGGTTTCTTAAAGAATGCCCTCAAATTGATAATCGTCAGAGTTAGTACTAACTATTTAACAAAAATTAAAATTGCTTAATTCCAATTAAGTGCGTAAAAGTAGAAATTTAAGAGTTTCGCCATCACAATCGCAAGATATCTTTCAAATACAACATGCGAAAGAAACACACCGGCACTAATGCTATTAAGGGCCTTTACAGCCATTAGTTTTGTAAGCTGCTAGTTGTTACTCGGTAATTTTATCAACTATGAACGCCCGTCTCAGCTTACTTTTGTTAGTCTGGTAACTTATGTTTATCAACAGCTGAGTCATATTTTTTTCCTTTAAAAATAGTTTACAAATGGAAAAAGGACCGCATTGCAGTTTACCCTTCTTATTTGGCGCTGTGACCGCCAAAACGATTTTAACAAGGCCGAGATTAACAAATCTCTTCTATGCCAACTGACGCCCAGTCCTTCGCCACTTTATTTTCCCATCGCAGTGGGGGCGTCCCTCTTCCTCCGCTTCCACCAGCGGGTTCCAAGTTGAATACTTCCAAGGCTGGAGCGTCGGTGTCCATTCGAACGCCATGGTGGCCAGCAGAGCCGTTGTAAAGCTGTTACAGCTCACCGTTCCATCGTCTGCGGTGTTCGCAGTCGCCAATGATAAGGGCCCGTAAAAATCTTCCGCAAAATCTTTCTCTCCAATACTCCAAGAGTCCCCAAAAGTCTGCGCCGTATAGAGCGTGGTTTTCGTACGTCGAGAGAGGACTTTACTCCTGAATTGCCTACTCAGTCCAAAGTAGCACTTGGTGGCAACAGTTATTATGTGTTGGATTCCGATGCTGACATTATTACCCGAATAAACGAAATTCTCTACTTTGTTTGTTTTGGATCCCTAAATATATATGTATTTTAGCGTATCCGGGCAACCAAATGAACGGATATTAAGCGGATATAAAAAAAAAAAAAANACAGAATGAGCGGATGTTAACCGGATATCCATGTTACTCGTATTTTATGCGTATTCACAAATATCCGGATAGTCCCGGCCCTGAAACACATCGTCCCTTGCTATTAAATCGTCATAAACAAAAACTATATTGTATATGTATGAATGTATGTACATATATATGTATGTATTCGGTTTATAACACTCTTGTTTTCATCTAGAAAATTACTCATCGGTCCTCCTACCTCATTCAGTTCAGTTTTTTCCACCATTTTTTCGGTTTGACGTTACTTCTGTGTTGAATCCTTTCGGCCTTGCAATTATATTTTTATTTTTATACAACTGAACCACGTTCTCAAATACTTTCTAAAACTTTTATGTTACACAGTTTTTTTTTCTACCACCACTGCTGTTATAAAATGTGCAAATTTTAGTGTTTTTTTTTATATCTGATTATCGCAAAACACACCCACGCCAATTGCACACTGTGAACACGCACTCGTATATTTTTATATTTGTATATATGTACATATGAACATAAAGGTGGAATTCTATATGCAATTTTCACTGCTTCACCGATTTCCCCACCGATCTGAGTCAACGCCGAGTGCTTTTCTTCTAGCGTCGCGCTACCGCCAAAAACCGAACCACAACTGAGGATCGTTCGAATGGCCAAACACCCGCGATGTTGTGATTTCCTGAGGATTGGCGGAACACCATTAGAACAAAAGCGAATGCGAATGTGTTTGTGAGCAGATTTTAATCGATTGTACATAAAAGAGAAAAGTAGTGCCAGCACACATATACATATGTATATCTATGTATATACAGATGTACACAAATAAATACATAAAGCGAAAGCAGCTGACTTTTTAATTTTCAAATTTGTAATACTTATTTGTTATTCGCTTTCGTGATTATTTCCTTTCATTAAAACACTTAAAAGTAAATCTCAAGTGCCCTTGTTTCCTCTATATAGGGTGCCCCGAAATTTCGAATTTTTCACTTTTGAGGGTGAAAAGAGAGCGAGAGTTGGAGATTCTAAGTTACATATTCAACGTAGAATATGTTGGAAGAAAAACTTTTCACTCTTAATTCCACGTTTTGAGACACCCTTTATCTATAGCAAGTTATGCCTATGTGTGTATGTATTCAAGAAACCTATTTACACATAAAATGTAATCTGCCTACTTCAGTTAGCTTAATGCGATATTTGTCGTTCATTTTCCCGCCACTGAGTTTTTGCTAGTTGCTGATCTGAACAGAACTGTTCTGTCTGTTGACAAGTTTATGCACTTGAATTCATTTTTAAATTATTTATTTATTTTTGCGAGCAAATAAATGTATGTACATTTGTAGCATATGGTCGATGTTTTTGCAAAACCGCCTATCTTACGCCACTCAAATTTTACAGGAGAGCGAAAAAACGATTTATTCTTGGAAGGCATTGCCCTAACATGCGGTATTTTCTCTAGCTATTATTTTACAAATCTGTTGTTTTCATAACGATTTCACGGTTTTGCAAAAACATCGACGATATGCATATACATATGTGTCTATACATTTGTATATATTTTTTAGAAGCTTTGTTGCGATGTGATCGAATAATTGATCTACATATAGATATGTATGTACATACTACATATATGTATGTTTGTATGTGCATATATGTATACTTATGGTATATATATATTTATATTTATGCAGATACATATGTGTGTGATTTAATAACTTCAAAATGTTTCTGAGAATATATCGTAGTAGAATTAATATTACAACGTCAAATAGATACCTAACACTTAAGAGCGTAGTATTGAGTAAATGATTGGGATAGAACATTGGAATGATAATTTGCTAATGCTTTTATTCACACTGTCACACGGTCAATAGTTATTGACGTGATCCAAGTATCGCGATATTTATTGGCGGTGCAAAAATATTTAGAAATTCTAAATCTGGATAGCGGATCGCAATACTGTCAATAAATATTGAAGGTGAAGCATTTTTAAAACGCGACCCATATATATTTCGTCAGTGCATCTTGCGCTCTCATAAAGCGAACACATGCCTTTGCCATGGTATGTCTTCGCTTTCGGCGCTTAAAACCTTTCATAACAAATTGAATGTATTTAGATTACCATGGGAAATTTTAAAATAATTATGAAATGCGTTATCTATAAATTATCCATACAAATTAAAATATTTTCTTGTGCATTAATATGGATATAATGATAAATACTGACCGTGTGACTGGGCCCTAGAGTTCAGGTTAAAATATATATATAACCTATGGGTTGTTCTTGGGCCGCATACTTTCTCCCTACACGCCCATGCCCTTGCCTCGCAGTTGTTTGCATGCAAGCACAAGGAGTACTCAATATGTTTGACTTATGGTAAAATGTGGGAGTCAGCCTAAGAATTTACACTTCCTTGAAAAGATCCAACTGGGGCATGGTGGAGAAAACCCGTCAATCAAAAGCTCTGAAAATCTGCTTACTCACATTCGAACAACAATCGCCGCGCACTGTACAGGAGCTTTCCCTACAACCTCGAATTAGTTTGTCAGTACATATCTTGGCTAAATTGTGTTGGTAAATATAACTAATGTATTTTACTCCAGGTGTCAAATTCCACGGGAGTTCCTGGTAATGAGACATCTGACCATTTGGGTAGAGAAGGCTAATACCAAGCATTCCTGGGTCCGCAATAAGTTAAAAATAGGTAAAAATTTCACCCAACAATGCATTTGGCCGGTTTCAGGTGTACATCACTTATGATGCTCTCAATCTCAAAAGATCTAAAGTTGAAAAATTGGCAAAGGAATTACCGCCAGTTGACACGTGAAAATAACGCGCTATACTTTAGAATCCAGAATTTTAATATTATTACTATGTACGTAAATAAATGTTAAGCTGTCACAGAGAATACTTGTTTGTGGATTACTTATGTAATTATGTATATGCTTACGAACATACGTATCATCATACATTCTTAATTTTAATACACAAAATCCATTTCCTAAGACTCTGCGAGAGGAAAATGACGCTGCGAGCAAATTTGCAACGTTTTCAAGTTCATAAGCTGCTTACGGGCGAAAACAAATACCTACTGAGTGTTTAAATCTGTGTAAACATTTTCGCAATGAAAGGTCTGACTTTGCAATCTGTATATTTTGTTTGTGTATTTGTTTTTAATTGCCCATACAATGCCCGCTAAAAGCGTTGTATGGACGGATGAGAATAAAAATAATTGGAACTAGAATTTTAGTAGTCCCTTTATTCTCGTTTTTCAATCCATTCACGTACATACGTAGATAATGTTTACGCATGAGCATTAGGTTATTCAAAATAACTAGCCTAATGAATTTATGAACTTAAAAGAACCTATTTACTGAGGAGAAAATTTTGCCATCTGGAAACATTTTTGTTCCAATTTTAAAAAGAGTCGGTGGGAGTTTCAAATTTTCTATGTAAATAGCATGTGTAAAAATTTTGTTTTTATTAAATATGTTATAGCTGTTGAACAGTTTGACATAAACATTTTTTCATGACATATTCTTGTATGCTATTTTATTCCCTAAAAAATGACTCCAAATTTATAAAGCAGCAATATGCAGTTTTAGGGCTTTACGATTGGAAATATTCATGCTAAATGAAAAGACTTACAGCAAAACTATACAAAATGTTTAGAAAATGTTGGTTATTAACTGCATTTGTCAGAGAAGAGAGAGTTTTTATCATTTTTTTTATTATTTTTTATCCCATTTTAAACATTAATATTCTTTTCAATTATTAAGAAAATTCAGCTTATTCCAATTAGGTTATTGCTGGCAAGGTAATGTAATGGCCTTTGTTCTTCGCCTTTCGTCAAAGTTAGATTACAATTTTGTATCTACGCCGCGTTCAGCAATATCATTAACATATTTAATACTCTTAATCGTCCCTAAGACAACCAACTCCAGGGTATTTTTAAAGAGAATCTAATGCCCTACAAGAATGGGCCTAGAAATGTTTTTCCCAAAAGGTTCAATAGTTATAAAATTTTTAATAAATACAAATTTTTTTGCATGTTATTTATAT
>NW_016161422.1:42576-51607 GCF_001687245.7 Rhagoletis zephyria
TCGTTAGTAAGTCTATTCATGATGAAATGTCAAAGCATACTGAGCATCTTTCTCTTTGACACCATGTCTGAAATCCCACGTGATCTGTCAAATACTAATGCATGAAAATCCTAACCTCAAAAAAATCACCCGTTATATATAATGTGAGCAATCGTACTTCTTTCGGAAGTACAGTACTTCTTTTTTCGCTCTTGTACTNTAATGCCCTACAAGAATGGGCCTAGAAATGTTTTTCCCAAAAGGTTCAATAGTTATAAAATTTTTAATAAATACAAATTTTTTTGCATGTTATTTATATATATAATGTGAGCAATCGTACTTCTTTCGGAAGTACAGTACTTCTTTTTTCGCTCTTGTACTTCGTACTTCGAAGTACAGTCAAATGTACTTCTTTGCGATACTTTGTACTTCAGGAGGGAGAATTTGTAACTAGCTGGCGACAATTTTCGGATCGCTATCGCACTTTTCTTCGTTTTTTATTTGGATGGGGTCGATGGGTTCAGGATTATGGCAGCCCTACAATACGAGCAGTCCATAAGGTGATATTCTCTCTCCCCTGCTCTTGATTGCGGATCTGGGTTCCTTCTAGAGAAACTGGAAAAAGTGGGCTGTCGGGTGATCGGCTATGTTGATGATGTGCGGCGGCTGTTGTGGGAGTCTAACCTTGAGGAAATGGTTAGAAAGGTGTCGGTTGCCTGGTACTGCTGTAGGGGAGCTATCGGTGAAAGGTGAGGTCTCCCGCCCAAATTAATTCAAAAGCTCTAGGAAACCAGATTTAAGCATATATTGTTTCAAGGAGCCCTTGTCTGGTGGAACTCACTAGAGAAAACTACACTTGTAAAATAGGAATTAGTGGAGCATTAGGAATCACACCTCTACTGGTGCTTAACATTCATATGTCGAACACGGCGCTTGCGGATATTGCAGACAGAATTGTCACAGCACGAACTGCTATTGGGCTAAGAAACACCGGGTTCTTTTGTGACATTAAAGAGGAAAAGACGACGTTTCTCTGCTTCAGGAAATATTTTTATAGGCCGCTTTAAACCTCAAGGGCTAGTGAGGGCGGTTCTGACAGGCAATTGTGCGATTGGTATTCATGCGGGGAGACTAGGAATTTCAGCTGATCCTTTTTTATCAGCAGTCAAGAGGTAAATGAAGTGGAATCATCTCCACACTTTCTTTTAAAATGTCCAACCTTCGCGAGGCTAAGATGGAAGCATTTTGGATCGCACTTCTGAACAAACACTGAGCTTGCAGGGATCGAATCGGCTCACGACGTTTACTTAACACAACCTGACCTATACTTCCGTGAGCTATGAAATAGTTGGTCACATTATTTATATAGAACGCCCATCAACACCTTTTAAAATTGGAATAAAAATGTTTCCAAATGGCAGAATTTTCTACTTGTGTGTCAGATGAAATTAGAAACATTTCTATTTCGTATGTACCCGCATCTGCTTTGTACAGAAACAAATTTAATTTGCGTCTACACGATATTTTTATTTATGTTTTATCAATCACTCTAATGGTCATGCATGCATGTTTCACTTTGCATTATATGTTAATCAGCTGCAGTCATAATTACCGCCGTGCTAATAAGTAATGGAAATCTACGTACATATGTATATTTAAAATTCTTGCAATGATGCTTTGATCGCATTATTCAAAGAAAAGCGCAATCAATGAAATACAAATTGCCTGAGTGTTATTAATTGTTGTTAATAAAGATGAGAGCTAAGACTCCAATAAAAATTAAACCCAAACAAAATAAAACACTTTGTAAACAACACGTGCTGTAATAACCAATCAACGCGTTCAAACGATCGCACGAAATTCCGTATATACCATACCATATATGCATATTAACATATACATACATATGTACATATGTCCACACAGAACGAAAACTCGTTAATTCAATGCAATTTATAAGCTCACTTTAACAACTATGGCTCAGCGGAAGTTTTACTTATTTAAAAATGCGTTACTCATACGTCACGTAGTCTCACCACGGTACTATCACGTGAATCACAAAGCACGTCGAACGAAATGAGTTTGCATGTTTGTGTACGAGTTTATGAGTTATTTTAAAAACAGCTATTAGATATATACATACAAACGAATATAACCATAGAATATACATACCTACATACATACATACAATATCGAATATTTGTTCAATGAGGGTATTCTCCAAATCTAGCATGCATAACTCTCGTATCTTTTTTTTTGCATTAAAAATATTTAGGTAGCAAAAAAGTACTTTTTCGTATAAATGCAGTATTTTGAAAAACAAACAGCAGTATCCATTTTTGGAATCTTAAATATAATATTGCAAAAAAAGTATAGATACGAGCGTTGAGCATCCGTATTGAGGACTTACGTATATTCAATACCCTCTGTCATTAATTTTTGCAAAAACTACTTTCCGATGTTAAAACCCAACTAGGACTTAACTGTTATTACTGATGTTAATTCTAATAGCTACCTTACATGATCAAATTGTTTGATCAAACTGTGTATTGTGTATATTAGGGTAGTCCAAAAGTGCATGTGAAAAAGTGAAGTCGGAATTTTTATGCTCTCACCCCTAGGATTGTTCCATACCGAAAAAATATACCCCTATTATTTTTATTTTGAAATCAAAAAATATTTACAGGTCGCTCAAGGCGCTCAAAGTTTTCCATGTATTTTATATGGGGTGAAAACACTTTTCGTAGAAATAGTATAGAATTCTTGAAAATCAATATTTTTGACCTTAAAAAGTCCGGGATCCCGGGATTAACATTCACACAGCATGCACACAGAGACTTTTTACAATTTCGTCATATTTTATAGTTAAAACGCTCACATTTATTGCATTTTAATGTCATTATCAACTTTTTAATAATTTCCACAGGTTTTATGCAAAAAATACTAATTTTTATGCAAATATTCACTTTTTCACTAATTTTTCCCCATAAAATGTAAACAAACAATGCGTTCACAACGATTAGCAAACGACAGTGCCGTACTTATCCGTTTCTGCATCTTCTAAGTTTTGCCGATAACTACCCGACAACGGCAAGTGTGCAGATCTCCTTTGAAATGCATGTGCTCGGCTCCAAATTTCAGGGCGAGACGATAACGCAACTATGATTGGACGACAAGTGTGCAGATAGCCTAATGCAGCCATATGCATACAGCAGTAGTACAAGTGTATGGTTAGAGTACGCATACGCTCTGAGAACCCACACGTATTAAATGGAAATAAAAGTATGTACATTTATACTGGCATGCATACACAGCAGCAAGGTCATGCCACCGAAATCGATGTCGTATGGTTAAGATTTCCACTGGGAAGTTTTATGGCTGTTTGCAGGGTTAGAACCTTACTACGATCGTAGTAGATTTACTACGGCTTTAGAGAAAATTTTAAATTTACTACGCTACTCCGCTTTACCGACGATCTGCTACGGTTTTAATTCCGAAATAAAATACGCTTTGCAGCAACAACATAAAATAGAGTTGTTTTTCTTTTTAATACAAACACGAAATGACGAATTCAGGTAATTTTTAAGGTATGATATAAATAATATTAGTCTAATTTGTATTTTTATGTAGCACATACTATAACTAAGCATAAATATGCCTCTTAAAGTTATTCTTTCTGGGGAATGGCATAACTTTCGTAATTTCTTCACGATACTAATAGTTAAAACGCCATTTAAAATATAATTTTATTCACTCTTTCGCTAAAATATGCAACACTTGTTTGAAATGCTAGATGATAGCTCTGTCATTAAAAATCCATTTGGTTCCTTACTTTGCCTAAAGAGAGATTGTAGAGTCTAAGATTTATAGGTCAAAGTTCCAGGGAAACAATTGGAGGATAGCGTAACGCATTTTTCGGCGAATATAAAATAAAGATCGGCAGCCATTTTGCATACTTAACTGAAACAAAATATCTATTTGGATTATGACGTTCTCCAGTAAACGAGCGACCTATAAAAAATCGACTACGGAACTTTATTTTCGGCTACGATTTTTCATGTCATTTACTCGTATTTAAGCTTGCCGTAGTTATAACCCTGGCTGTTTGATTTGATTTTCATAAAATTTGATAGTCGTTTGGCATCTGCTGTGGAGCATGTAAAGTGCTGTTTGATCAAATTGATAAACAAAGTTGAAGAAATGCACACGAATTTAAATAAAAAGCAAGAAATGAGGCAGAAAAATAACAAAGCGACTTCATTTTAGAATTAATAAATTATTAAACAAAAATTCAAAGCTTTTTTTATAGTGATACAACTTCAACAAGAACTGAAATTTGATGGGTTTTTTGACGCGTAGAAGTCAAACAATCAAATTACACAGACACGCTAGTTCACAAGAATATAATAAAAAAAAAAATTTCATAAGAATACGACTTCATTTTAGTATTAAAAAATGAATAGATGCTTTTCTTGTGGTGATGCCACTTAAAAAAACGAAACACTGAAATTTGATTAGATTACACAGACACGCAGTTTGATCAAACAATGGGACCAAAGTGTAATTGTTGTGAAAATTTTAGATAGAGGGTAATGAATAAATATGGGTTTTTCCTGAAAAGTGTCAATCAAGACCAAAAAAATAGAATTTGGCTGGACAAAGTTTATAGATGCCAATCGATAACTACATATTTTGTCTTTCATCCACCAAAAAATTGGACTAATTCCATTATTGGCCCACTCCATTTTAAGATATTTTCCAACTACACTTAAAATTTTTCTTTATTTCGGAGAAACCATACCTTCATAATTTTGATACACGATTAAAAAGAATTGGAACTCTATACAAAAATTTAGTATAGCTTATGTTCCGTAAGCCTTACAACAAAAACAACTTAAAAATATACTAGGATCGGAGATCGTAAGAAAAAACTATAGGAGGAAAATTAAAAATGATCATATCATGGCAAAAAAGCATCAAGATGCGACTAACTTGCGTAAAAAGAGATTCATTGAAAACAAAAAACAGGTATTAACTTCTGCGAATTTTGGCGAGTATAAAAGTAGACAGTGGCAGCTACTAAACATTGTCAGGAAGTTCAATTTGACGCAATGATTATGGCTGCTTATTATTCTAACAACCATTCACTCATCGTTTTTTTTTGTACTATTAACAGATTCGCAGAATTTAGCAAAAATCATCAGTCATCTTCGATACGAGTTCCATGTTGGGAACGTCCGAACGGGAACTTTTAATCGCTATACACTTACCATATAACATTTGTGGAAAATATGTTTATTGGATTCAGATAGGAGGTATTGATGATGACTACTCATAACAAGAAATTTGTGTTCATTCAGAGCCTACTATAGTTTTTATAATGAAAAAAGTGTCTCTAAACGGAACGTCCGTAACGCAGGAAACACCCGTATAAGCCGTCGATATGTATGTACATATATAGTCGCCCGCGTATGGGTAGATACAAATTTGAAAATTTCCCATTCTCAATCAAAGGACTTCTCTCCTTTTTAATTACGCGGGACTTCCCGCATGTACATAAATATGCCTATGTATTGTATTTTGAACGGCGGCGAAAAAACTTTACACCCACGTAGCAACTCTGTATATATGTATGTATGCAAGTTCAAACGGGTTTAAATAATGCGTTTTCTTTCTAAATAAATTGTTCACTAATTCAATGTATTTCTTGGCTATTTCTTTTTAAAGAGTTTGTCTGTGCTCGGACAATCATTTCGCGCCCATACACGCAGCTTTGAGTGTAGGCGCGCCAAAGATATATTTTTAGAAACGAAGCAGTCTGCAGGGAGACTTATGCAAATATATGTACATACATATGTATATACACATGTGTATGCACGTACATATACTCGAATATGGCTAAGAATTCGTGAAACGGCCACTTTTAAAATATTTACTAAAATGTTTTTTTTTGGAGGTAGGTACTCCTAAACATCCTCTAAACGATTTCATAAGTTGTTATATAAAATAATTTAATTTAATTAATTTAGGAAAAAGTTTGCTAAAAAATAAGCGAACTTCGTGAAAATAAAATTGTAAAAGAGCGCACCATTTTCAAAGTTTTGCTGTGCATCAATTGATTGTTTTTCTCTTTCGCCAAGCAAGCGTGACACAAACTTAAGAATTCACGGACTTTGGCTTTGCTTGTCGGCCATTGCGACTGTCTGAGCGTCCCGAGTAAAATGACAAACTTATTCCATTCAGGGAAAGTTAATTTTTCCTATGAACAAAGACAATAGTCCTGAAGACTATATAAGGAATTTTTTTTTCCTTAAACTGAGTCGAATCGTTTTAATATTAATATTTTAATATCATATTAAAGCAACCATATCTTTGGAGCCATTTAAAGCTAATATTCCCTTAGAATAATATACTTTTTTCCTAGCATCAGGGAATGTTTTTCTGAGTGCAGCTTTAAAAGTGCATAACACAACGGCGGGGTGCGCGTTCCTGCGGCGGGCTACCCCGCGTCGCGTCGCGCATTGCGCGCTCTGGCTCACTACGCCTCGCGACACGTCGTTCGCATGTAGGCATCCTCAGACTTTTCAAGTTCATCTCGATATTTTTCCGAACCACTTAAGATATTTTGGTACTTTTCGGGAGTGCTAACGATTATTCTGGCTTCTTTGAGTTTTATCCTTCGAGGTCGTTTGGATTGTCATCGGTACCTTTTCTGGAATTTTTCGAGATCTGCGGAAACTTTTCCGCATCTTTTGCGGGACCTTTGTTAATTTATCAGGCTTTTTCAGACCGTAATGTGCACTTAAATATTAACTTTTAAAAATACATACACCTAGAACTGAATGAAGTCATTAAAAAGGTCGACCGTAGTTAGAAAACTGTTTGCGAATATTTACTAATGGGAATGTATAAAAGTGGTTTATTCTACTCTCAAAATTAAAGCTAAAAACATAAGTTAAAATTTCAATCCAATAACAATATTCGCACATGAGGCCTTGAGAGCTAGAGTAGCCAGACATTTAAACATAGTTTAGGTACAGGTTGCAAATGCATCACGTAAGCGCAATGTACTTTTCAGTAAAATACCGTATTTATTATTTATAGATCTTTCTTACTCATATTATCCAAAACAATTCTTTTTTTGTAGATAGGCTCCTCTGCCTCTCATGGCCTCATATGTTGACACACTAACCGTAACTCATTTAAATATTCATATGCACATGCATATGCACTTTCACACGTAGGTACTTATCTACATTTATATTTAGTAGTTTTCAAGGATATTGACTTACATCTTGACATTGAACTGACGGCAGTATCCAATTGTGTAGACAAATAATACTCATTATAACCAAAAGGATACACGACGAGTGAGATGGCAGGTAGCTGGTATTCCTTTTGGCTGAAATGCTTTATTTAACAGCTGTTCAATTAAAAACTACACTTTTAACAGTCCTTCCACACGAGCCAGAATTGCCTGAATTGCCCTCCGCTGTTGGATTTCTTTCTCCGCCCCCGGCCTCCAAAAACTTTGTGAATTATTGCCTTAGTGAGTAACTGTTTTAGTGCAGCAACAACAGCTATATGGTGGTACTTGAATCACCTGCCGATATGGAAAAACACTCTAGTTTGTGCTTTACTAAATTTGACTTTGGTCTGCACTCCAGTGTTTCACTAATGATGATATTAAGCACATATGTATGTATGTATGTACAACATCCAATAAAAAAAAACAACGAATTAAGAATGCAAATTGGTTGTCACTTTGCAACACTATTCCGAGGAGCAGCAATAACCCCAATGGAAAAATCTGTCAGATCGCATATATAGGGTATAGGCGGTGAGCAAATAAAGAATCAATTTTTAGGCGTGCGTCGATGTGTTATCGCGATGGAATAGGAGCACAACAGCACCGCCCAGCTCTCTGCCTCCGCACCGCACCGCACCGAACTAAACGGCTAAACTTAACCGCTGCACTGCTTTTTGGTGCGACCTGCTTCGCTTTGCGCTTCTTCACGTGTTTGACCTTTGCGATTACTTAGCAAGCGAAAATTCACTTAATTTTGTGTGTACATTTGTATGTATATCCAAAATAAATTAACAACGGGCGGGGTGGCAGAAATCGATTTTTCATAAAATATCAATTACTTGCTCTTTTTATTGTATTATTGAATTAATAATTACTCTTTCCACGGCTAACCCAAACAGTTTTTCTTTTATTTTTATTTTTACTTCTTTTGATTTTTTCACAACGCTCAGCTAGTTTAGTGGGACTCCGATTGCACTCTATGTATAACACTTGACAATCCACGAAGAACTGAACTCGGCTAAACCATGCGGAAGCGCTTTGAGCGGTTGTTGGAGAATTTTTACAGCAATGGAAAACTGATGGAAATTTGAATGCGGAGCAAAATGTAATTCTACATACCTATGTACATTTAATAATATGCCTATGAATGATGAGAGTGCTGCATTGAATCAGAGTAATCAATTCCTTTTATTTTATATTAGGAAAAAATCTTAATTTACATACAAGTACACACACATACATACATACATACAGGCATACATATCTCCATGTTCCACCGTGGGTTTCCGCTTTTAAAGCTTTATCAATGTATGTATGTACATATCACACATTTGCTGCAAGAGTGTCATAATTTAAAATATCTAAATCTCGAGAAAAAACGGCTTTAAAGTTTTGAATTTACATATATGTAAGTACATACTCCCATAGTAAACATGTATACATATGTATTTGGTTCTAGTGAGCTACTGGTAATCGGTACAGCTGTGCAATTTTTACCCAACCTTGATGACCAAGTAGCAGTCATTTCTGCAAACTTAACTCAAATGTGCGATATAACGGGTGATTTTTTTGAGGTTAGGATTTTCATGCATTAGTATTTGACAGAGGAGTGCAATGGGGTATAGTCATTGCGCTGGGTATGCAGTTACAGTTGCATGGCTATACTCAATCCCGACTCTTGCGTCCTCGTTCGCGCACTCTGGGCAACGTGAGCAACCCATGTGCGAGATGCGGTAACCAATC